>NW_028261381.1:133879722-134179722 GCF_051295495.1 Thamnophis sirtalis | reverse complement strand
TCTATCTATCTATCTATCTATCTATCTATCTATCTATCTATCTATCTATCTATCTATCTATCTATCCTCTATCCTCTATCCTCTATCTATCATCTATCTATCATCTATCTATCATCTATCTATCTTCTATCATCTATTATCTATCTATCTATCATAAATAACATATTTCAAAGATATTATTGAAAGTATACTATTCCAGAAAAATTGGAATCTATTTCTAGAAGTATCCTCTTTAAGAATATACTTGCTTGACTGCTGTTAGTCAAGAAACTTCATGGGAACAAAGAACTTAGGTGATTTAGATACCTTCTCATTAATCTTTTTAATTGACAGAAGAAGAGGGGGAGGAGGGAGGGAGGGAAAGAGGAAGGAAGCAAGCAAGGAAGGAAACTATAGTTTAATGACTATCTACATGGATGAAATTTATGAGAGAGATTTAGTTTCCAGAAACATTATCTGAATTAACTGTATGATAGAATGCTGGCATAAGATAGGTTGCATCTCAGAAGAATTGGTAAAAATGCATTTGTCAAAAACATAGTAAATTTGATTAGAAGGCTTTAGGTGTTAGATGAAGGATTAGGATTTAGATGATCTGAAGTGTCATTTAATGTTTACATGAGATACCTCTACTATTAGCTGACTTCTATTTAAAACATCAGCAACAGATAAGTTCAGCCAATTGTTGGAGCTCAAGTGCTCTAGTAGTATTACTGTTGCTGAATCAAATCCTGTTTGTCTCTTCAGTCATTTAGTCATGGATTTATCTGGCTTCAGCAATGGGTACTCAACAGAGACAATGGGCCATCAATGACAAGTTCATCTCATGCTCATTCCCCACAGTGTTGGCTTTCAGTATTATAACAAAACTTCTTTTGGGAGATCCATCATCAGGATGGACTTCCAAAATAAAATTTCACTTGCAATTCTATTCATAAATTCACAGGAGACGTAGTGAGGAATGTCAGCTTTAAGGGGACAGGAATCCTAAAATCAGTAAATTCTCAAACTGTATATAGCTTTCTAGGCAAGTTTCTTAATTATCCTGATTTTAAAGGTGAAGTACAAAATACCGAATGCCAACAAGATAACAGAATTAGGTGCATGGATTAGAGAATTAAAACGACTGAAAAGGCCTTTTATTTATTTGCTTGCTTTTTGCATGGTACTAATTGGACAGAGGTTGATGATGATTGTGCTATTCACAAAGAGAGAGAGAGGGAGAGGGAGGGAGAGAGAGAGGGAGAGAGAGAGAGAGAGAGAAAGAGAGCGCTGAGTAATCATTTTGAAACAAAAACTCAATATTATGGTCTCCCAAGTCCCTCAAGTAAAATAAAACTCTTTTAACGTTCTTACTTTTGGAAGTGAGAACTAGGAGTACCACATACAAGGTATCTGAGAAGGGGCTTGCTGCAGACTCCATCTGTTAGGGAATTTCCGCTAATGGGGTCAGGAGACCCCCACTGGTTCTTCTTCCCTATAGAACATTCCATCACTAGCGGTGAGATCTGCTCCTCCTCTTCTGGCCTCCTGGAAGAGTCAGCAAACTTGGGTTTTCCAGTTGGCTGGTAACCTTACAATTAAATAAAATAGAAGAGTTGGAAAGGACATTGGAGGCCTTCTAGTCCAGCCCCCTGCTTAGACAGAAAACCCTACACCACTTCGGACAAATGGTTATCCAATATCTTCTTAAAATCTTTCAAAGTTGGAGCATTTACTACTTCTGGAGACAAGTTGTTCCATTGATTAATTAATTAATTGACCTTGATGGGAATGCTGGTGGGGTAAGAAGAAGACCTCACTCCCTTGCCATCTGCCCACTTAGTCTTAGTTTTTATGTAACTCTTCTTAATTTTAATTATGTTTATAATTATATTTTTAAAATTTGTAAGATGCCCAGTGTCGCCTTATTAGCGAGATGGAGATAATATAAATTTTAAAAAATGAATGTTGAAAAAGTTCATAATGTATTAAGCATCTTCCCCAAGCATTTGAGGAACCTTAGTAAACCCATCTGCCATTACACCATTCTCCCCTTTTATGAAGAATCTAGGAAGAACTATCATATGCTGAATAAATGATAGTAAACGTAGACAACCGGTTAAAAACCAGCATTGTAAAATGAATGGATATATGATTAGATGGCAACTGAAATTTTGGAAACACAGTAGTGTTTATGTTCAGGCCAGAGACAAGTTTCTGCTTCTGTGCTGCATTCAGTGAGTGCTGTGCTTTTGTTTCAAATTCAGTCTTTCCCCTACATGCATTTATTTCTCTGATGTTGGTCCTGTTAGATTAAAAGACTCTATCTTCTTTCTTCACGACCCTCAATTCAGTAATAAGATGTTCATCTGGCATTTGAAAATGCATGGTTCACTAGTCCATATGATTTTGCCTTGTTCCTCCATAGATTTTATTACATATCTGTATATTTTTTATATGAACACTACTAAATGAGCTTTTTTAAACAAGTCCCTATGGTTATATACTCTTACAGTCCATATATTCCCTCAGGTATTACATTACAATTATGGCAAGGGAAGTGACTATGTCAAAAATTAATATCTCTTTTCAATGCCTCTCTGGGTTATTCTCAATGTCAAAAATAGCTAATAGTTAGGATGGCAAAATTTGGAGGGTGTTGACAGTCAGGTGGAAGAAAGAAGTAGAAGAACTGGACTAAGAAAGAACTATTGCACAAGAACCTTAAAAGTTATTAGAAAGTAAAAGACTGGATATTGATTAAGTTCTGCAAAATACTTAGATGAAAACAATCTCAGTAATTTCAATGTGGAAACATAGATTTGAATTGCAATTTTAAAAACATCCCTCCTTCTAAATATATCAAAACATTTGACATTGTCTGCAACTACTGTACTTCAGATGTTTTTCTTCTTCCTTCACTGAAGAAGTATAGTTAAAAGATGTATATCTTCCAGATCCAAAAGTAGGAAAAAAGAGATCTAGAAATCAATTCTGATTAGAAATTAATACTGAATATCATTTCTATCCATGTCTGAAGAACTATGTGAATCATAGTAAAATTTGTCTCAAAATGAACTAAGTAGAATTCTTGGTCACCTTCATCAACCACACTCAAAAGACTGAGCTATTTCCAGTATGTTACACTTGCCTGGTATGTAGCTGCTCAAAATGAGAAGCTTCACTGGAAAAAGAATGTGAGAAAAACTAATTTATTTCATAAATGCATAAATGCAATTCAGTAAGTAAATTTGCATTTTGTAAGTTGTCCAGGGTCATCTCTAGTCAAAATGGGCAGCAAACAAGTCTAATAAGTAAGTAAATAAATAAATAAAAGCATTCAAAGCCCTATGCCTGAATTTACAAATGCACCCTTTTCTTCTTATTCTATCAAAATATTATCTTGTTTGTGAAGAGTAGGGTACATTTCTGAGTCTGTCTGGTCTCCAGAAGCAGCTTGGCCTTGATTTGTATCCAACAATTCTCGAACTGTAGGAAAGGCATTTGAAAGAAGGCAATTCAAAATATTGTCATATGGTTGCCAAGAAAATGGCATGAACATGTCTTTGTAGGCAGTTGGAGCTAAGCAGTTTTACATTGTCATTTTTAATGAATAGATTGGATGAAGTTCTTCTCCATCCTGGCTTGTCTGAAAAGGAGAGAAAGGGAGCTAAAGCTGTGTGAAAAGTACTGGTAGAGAATGCCAGAAATAGGGTAATTCCCTTTCTATGCCTTCTGGGTTCAAATTCACAAACTCTCCACATTGCCTCATTATCCCTTCGAATATCATAATTGTATCTGACTAACTTGCTGTCCAATAGCTTTATCAGATGTGACTATGGGGGAAAGAAACAATAAAGCAGATGGGGTTGTGTGTCTGTGAAGAGACACATAGCCTGTGAGATTTTCTGCACATTACCACCTGTAAATAATATCCATCTGTCCCAAGGAAGATGGATTTAGGCAGAATGAAGAGGATCAACCCTATCTTTTCTTATAAAATAAAACAGAGAGTTTTGTATAATACAGAGGGAACATCTTGACAGTTCTGTCTGACTTCAAGTATCCACTTTCATTTCAGAGGTTGTCTTCAAAAGGATTTCTTGATTATATATGGTGCAATATTACACGCATCAACAATTCACCACCTAAGAAGAACAATAATGTGGTGCCTGTTATGAAGCTCTAAGTGCCATCAGGAAATGAATGCACTAAAAAAGTCGAAGGGGCTGTGATTCTCCAGTTGTGAATGTTGTATAAACTGATGCTATCATAAGGTTTGGGAATTTTGCAATGCGTCACTTTGAGCCTTGACAAGCAACATTGTACAAGAGTATAGGGTCCAATTTTCCAATTCAGACCAGGCTGATTTGGAGAATGTGAGTAATGTTAGCTGTTCATATCTAAAGTAAAGCCTATCATTGATTCCTGTAACTGATGACTTGGCAACAATGACAAAGTGATTTGTCACTGTCTTCTGTTTGTTCAATTCAGCCTATAGTTATAGGATTTGTGAATAATTTCCCATTCTAGAACTAACCAGGTTAGCTAAGATAGCTATACACACTATACAGTAATACTCATCTTTAGGAATGAGCAGATCTATCTGTTTGATTTTTCTGTTTTTCATTCCCCTAATCTAAATTTATTTTTGGATTATTATATATATTTGAGCCAAGGTGGCACAGTGGTTAAATGCAGCACTGCAGGCTGACTGCTAGATCAGCAGTTCAGCAGTTCAAATCTCACCGGCTCAGGGTTGACTCAGCCTTCCATCCTTCCGAGGTGGGTAAAATGAGGACCCGGATTGTTGTTGGGGGCAATATGCTGACTCTGTAAACCGCTTAGAGAGGCCTGAAAGGCCTATGAAGCGGTATATAAGTCTACTGTTATTGCTATTGCTATATATTTGAAAAAGAATCATGATTAACTCACAATATGCATTTTTCTCTCTTTCTGGTTTCTCTCTCCCAGAGCACAGTTCTCTCCATATACACATTTTTGAAATTAGAGCTGTATATGAAATTGTTGTAGCCTGCCAGTGGCCAGCAGAGCTGATAACAGATTCGGACAGCGAGAAGGTTGGGGAGGAACATGGGCCAGTCCTGGAGTCTGGGGAAGGCTCGGATGAGGGCTCTGTGTCAGAGGCAGAGAGGGGGCCAGAGCTGTATGCCAGTTATCAGCTGCCTTCAGAGTCAGACATCAGTGAGGCAGATGAATAGCTGGAGCCTGTTCCCAGTGTGCGCATGCACAGAGTTGCCAGATGAAGGGAACAGATAAAGAATAGGAGTTGACTTGGGAGTAAGGCCACAGGTAGATGATGAATTGCCCCTCCCAGAGGAAGTAAAAGAAGAGTAAAAGTGGAGTGGAGTTTGCAGGAGACAATTAGTTCGCTTAATTGTTTCCTGACTCATATCAGCCTGGCAACTGTCCAAGTCAGATAAGGTCTGTGACTGTCCCTTGAAAGACTTTGTTGAATGTGAATGAGAAGAATTCACAGTAAATTAATAAAAGGGATTTTTGTTGAGGCAAGGAGTTTGCGTCATACTCTTGGGAAGCCTTGGTCAGAACAGAAATGCAGACTACAGCATTTAATTTTAACATACAATAGAAAACAATATTTTTGAAAGGGGAAAGCTTAAGTTCATCTGAGCTCTTTTTAATATCCTCTTTCCAAAATTTGACATAATAATCAAGGTGAGGTCTGGGAAGAAAGAGGAATTATGAGCATCTCTGCACTATACTCTTCCTCCTGTGAGGTCCTTGGTACTCTCTGAACTTAACTGGTAGTTGTTTTTTGAAGGCATCTTATTACCAAATTATGTAACTTTATCAGTATTAGATAGAATCATTGACTGAAGATGTTATCTGGTTTGGTAATGACACATCTGCAAGAAAACAACCAAGCTTAGAGTGTACCAAGGACCCCACTGTTCAAGCTTCAGCTACAAATATTATATTTTATCAATACTCTTCTACCTTAAATATCTAAAAAATAAATAAATAAGGGAACAGTGCACTGATGGACTTGTTTCTTTTAAAAAGCCCCCAGGAAAAGTTTTAGGAAAGAAAAAAATGTACTTAAATCTAAAATTCTGTTGGTTTCAAACTAGCATCATTCTACATGCCAAACAAGTATTATAATAACCAAGTCATCGACAAAGATTGATAACAGAAATTGGAATAGATCTCAGTGAGGAAAACCTGGGAAATGAGGTGAATTTTCACAGTAGCCTAGGACAAAGTAAAGTCCATTGAACACTTCAGACAACAACATTTGAATCAACCTAAGCTGGAAAAACTACTTTATCTACCTTCTGTCCAGGAATTTTGAGGGATGTCATATTCACAGTGACTTAAAGATGAGGAGAGGAGAATGACATTTATTTTTTTGCCATCCAGAAACTGCTTATGGACCATACTCATCACAAGGCTATATGGCAATGTGAATATGCTTTATTTTCTTAGTATTTTGAAACTTTCCTTTTATTGATGCAATCTAAATTGCCTTTTTATAGCCACTGTGAGTTGCTGTTTCACAATCCATTTTCAATCAACTTCAATTCCAAGATAATGAATGAATCGAAAGCATACAGTAGATAGTACTTCATAAGTCCTATTACCAAGCTAGATTTCACTATCTCTATTATGAACCTTTCAGCTAGTGCTGGATGTCTGCTTTGGTCTTTGATTCTATTTTGACAACCTGTGTCTCACCTACTTCTCAGGTTCTCTATTCAATGGCTTGTGATTTATTGGCTGCTTTATAATCTCTGACTTTACTAAGAGTCAAATTACCCTACTTACTCCAAGATTGGGCATTTTATGAGAGAACAAAAGTCTAAAATGTTGCAACTTTAAATTGCAAACTACAAGGATATTTTGCTGAAGGTTTTCAGATGCCTTGAAGCATTTAATAATATTAATACATTTTTCCATGCTTCATTATTTTTTATATGTGGGAAGATTGAAAGTTTACCCAAGCAAAAGAATCATACTTATTTTTAGGAAAATAGGTAAGAATATGCATTGTCGGCCATATTAGGGCAAAAGATATTTGAAAATATGTTTCCTAGATGAAAAATGGGAAATCATGTTTATTTTTGTTTCTTTTACATGTGACTATCTAAAGTTTTTCTTTGGACAGATGGCAAAGTAGTATATCTATGCAACATATATACATACAGAAAAGGTAAAAATTATTGGCACACTGAACCGTATCCTTCTCCTCTGTGTGCTGCTGAGTTCTCTGAGTCTATATGTAGTATAGTTAGAGCACAATACCAAGATGGGTCTGGCTTTCAGACAACAATGTCGCATGGGATTTTGAAAATTTGTTGTTGATTCTCAGCTCAGTAATACTACCAATAGCAATAGCACTTAGGCTTATATACTGCTTCACAGTACTTTACAAGCCTTTCTAAGAAGTTTACAGAGTCAGCATATTGCCCCCAACAATCTGGCTCCTCATTTTATTGAGCTCAAAAGGATGGAAGTATGAGTCAACCTTGAGCCAGTTAGGATCGAACTGCTAGCGGTTGGCAGAAGAATTAGCCTGCAATACTACATTATAACCACTGTGCCACCATGGTGCTCTTTCAATTCTACCAATCTCACCAATATTGTATTTTCACAACCTTACAGCATAGTGATTAAAATTTTCTTCGTGTTACTTTTTGTGCTCTGTACTAAATGGTAGGATCCTCAGACTTGATTTTTTTTCAGAAACAATTCAGTTTTACTGGTATGATTGATTATGTGGATGGATGGATGGATGGATGGATGGTATTTTATTTTAACTCTGTAATTCACGAGCAAGAGCTATGAAGTATATCTATTAGCTTTTCAACAGTCATCATTTTCCATTTAGTATGCATGCATGATTTCTATTGTGATATCACTATGGTCAGAGGTGGGTTGCTCCCAGTTTGGCCCGAATTGGTAGTAGTGGCAGCAGGAGGTTATGCCTACCTGTCCGGATGTTTCTGTGCGGAAACATTGTGTGAGCGTGAGTGCGCACACATGCATGAGCGAACCAGTAGTTAAAAAAAATGGAAACCCACCAAAACACTTGCAGAATCTCTAATTGTTAAAAACAATCCAATGCAGTTGAAGACAAAGAATATATTGCATATAATTTCAGGCCAGTGTTCTGTCTTAGTGTAATAATAGTGTTTGCCTAGAATTCTAATTATTAACTTCATACCACAGTTTTATTGCTTAAAGTTCCGAGGGTAGAGACATCAAAGACCTATTTTTAAAAAGAATAAATAAATTAAGCATGTAAGTCTGGCAAATAAGCTTCCTAGGAACTTGTATACCCTAGAGGTACAAGGGCCAATTACTTTTATTTATTCTCTGTTCCCATGACACCTGAAATCTTTGCATATGATATAAAACATTAAAGTAGGTTCTGCTTGAATACTAATGTATATTAATTCTTTGCTAATATAACTTTTCTCTTCCTTTCTCTTGGTTTCATTATAATGAACAACAATTGCATTTTAAAGCAACTACTATAAATCATAGCCTGCTTATGACTGCACTGAACTTAATGTTACGCTGTTTGCTAGTTCAATTAAAGAAAGAGGTTTCATGCTGTGTTTCTTTCTCTTTCTCTCACTTTATGGAGAGAATAAACCTGTTGAAAATGATTATGATGATGACATGTCAACTATGCAACTTCTTTAGACAGTGATGTACTAATTAATGATGTTATCTGAATATCAAGCTGGAAAAGATATTTCACACTTAGTTATGAAGAGAAGGCCATCAAAGTGGATGCAGAATGTCATAGATCAAATTTTTGGCATCTTCAGATTAATATCCAGGCAACAGATAGTGAGAATGAGTTCTTCTCAAGACCTATATCCTCCAGAATTGACAATTGACTAGGTAGAAGAAGAAGAAGAAGAAGAAGAAGAAGAAGAAGGAAGGAGGAGGAGGAGGAGGAGGAGGAGGAGGAGGAGGAGGAGGAGGAGGAGGAGGAGGAGGAGGAGGAGGGGGAGGGGGAGGGGGAGGGAGAGGAGGGGGAGGGGGAGGGGGAGGGGGAGGGGGAGGGGGAGGGGGAGGGGGAGGGGGAGGGGGAGGGGGAGGGGGAGGGGGAGGAAGAAGAAGAACAACCACAACAACAACATTGAATAACAATGACATTAAAGCAACTATATGTGTTCGACTAACCCATAACCTATTTCTATGTTGGGACAGAATATTGATGCAGCAGTGCTGTTCTCCATAGTGGGGGTAGTGTGGAAAAATTGGCAGCCATAGATATTGAAGTGAAAATTCTTCTGTTGTGATTTCTGATATTTAACATAATAGTTGTATAATTCAAGGGAAAGATATAGAGGCAACATCTATTTTCAACCTTGAAATCATAGGCATCATTAAAGGAAAAATAAGACGTAGCAATCAAATAAAATATTTTTGGCTAACCCAGTTGTTGTTTTTAAAATGTGTGAGTATAAGACAGAAAACCCTTGGGAGACAGCCACTTTATCTTTTTAAGTAAAGCACGATTTTTATAAGACTTTGAATTTAGTAATATATTGAGTCTCCAGGGAGCTTTTTTTTCATTTTTTTATATTTATTGGCTTTTATAGAATATTTGTCCCTAGAAATCAATGCAAAGAAATTAAGAAATTAATCTAGAAAGTGCATTTCCCCGCAGAAGTCTATATGAAAGTATATACCAAGGGACAAACTAAAATCAGATGTAACTCCATGACAGAGGCTATAAAGTAATATAGGAAATAATATATGAATAATGTATGCAAAAGAGAAAAGGGTCCTGTCCAGTAGTGTTTTGTGAGGGGACAAATTGCAATATGATTGATAGTCACAGTGTAAGCCTCAGGTAAGGTTTGCATCATGACTTTGTACCAGTGACGTGCAGTGAGGTTAATGGCTGGTGAGGCACTGACACAGGGGTTTCAATTTTTTTTAGACTTGTGGACTTCAACTCCCAGAATTCCACAGCCAGGCATGCTCAGTTCCAATTTAAAGTGATAGCATTTTTTCTCCTTTGCGAAATAAGTTTTACTTCATTCTTTAGGGTTTAGGGTTTTATTAACATTTATAGGCCGCCCTTTTCCCTGAGGGGACTCAGGGCGGTTTACATAAAATCAGAGGAGGGATATACAAACAATAGCACAGACAAAACATAGAATAAAATAATGAGCAACATTCATTCATCATTCGGGTGGGGACAATTATCTTTGTCCCCAGGCCTGACGGGCTAGCCAGGTCTTAAGGGCTATGCGGAAGGCCTGGACGGTGGTGAGGGTACGAATCTCCATGGGGAGATCGTTCCAAAGGGTCGGAGCTACTACTGAGAAGGCTCTCCTCCTTGTAGTTTCCAGCCGGCACTGGCTGGCAGATGGAACTCGGAGGAGGCCTAGTCTATGAGATCTAATTGGTCGCAGCGAGGTAATTGGCAGGAGGCGGTCTCTCAAGTACGCAGACCCACTACCATGGAGGGCTTTATGGGTGACAAGTAGCACCTTGAAGCGCACCCGGAGATCTACAGGTAGCCAGCGCAGCTCGCGGAGGATAGGTGTTATGTGGGTGAACCGAGGTGCACCCATGATCACTCGCGCGGCTGCGTTCTGGACTAGCTGAAGTCGCCGGATGCTCTTCAAGGGCAGCCCCATGTAGAGCACATTGCAGTATTCCAGCCTAGAGGTCACAAGGGCCCGAGTGACTGTTGTGAGAGCCTCCCAATTCAGATAGGGTCGCAACTGGCGCACCAGGCGAACCTGGGCAAATGCCCCCCTGGTCACAGCCGTCAAATGATGGTCGAAAGTCAGCTGTGGGTCCAGGAGGACTCCCAAGTTGCGAACCCCCTCTTCTTTTTCTTCTCCTTCCCCCTCCTTCCTCCCTCTCTCCCTCCCTCCCCCCTCTCTCAAATAGACACACGCACACAGAGAAGTTGGATCCCTCTCTCACTCACTCACTCTCAAACAAACACAAACACAGAAGTTGGATTGGATATATTTTCCAATGGCTTGAAAGCAGCTCCTCTGCCATACCCCCCTATTCCCCTGCTGCCTTCCAAGCCTTTGATTGCAGGCGGAGCCATGTTGCCTTTTCAAACTTGTAATCAGTGAAGCTGGGCTTATATACTTTTATCCAGCTCTCTGTGTGTGTATGTGTGCGTGTGTGTGTGTGTGTAAAGGCAATGTGGCTCTGCATGCAATCAAACTTTTTGAATTCCTCCCCCCTCCCCACACACGCACCTTTTCCAGCTGTTTCAGAGAGGATTTCAACTCTGCTCTTGCCTGCCATCATAAAAAGAAAAAAAAGTGTAAAAGGCCAAGCTGAGCTAGCTGCTCCCAGAGCTTCTAAAAAGCCTCTACAGGAGGCGAGAGAACCACGTGCCTCATCTACATAAGGAATTTTTCGGCTTTTAACCCTTGCTTAACTCTGCTCAAGTGATCATAAAGATAGACTAAATGAGGCACGTGGTTCACTCGCCTCCTCCTGCAGAGGGCACTTTTTTAGAGGCTTTTTTACACAGTTAAGCACTAAGCAGAGTCATCCACTGTGACTCTGGCAGCAACTAGCTCAGCCTTTTTCCTTTACATTTTTTTTTCTTTTCATGATGACAGTGGTGAGGCCGTGCCTCCCCTGCCTCCCCTGATTGCACATCCCTGGTGGTGACCAAAACTGGATGCTGTATTCTAAGTGTGGTCTTACTAAGGTTTTATAAAGCAGTACTAATACTTCATGTGATTTTGATTCTGTGCCTCTGGTTATACAACCAAGGATAATATTAGCTTTTTTGGCTGCTATCATATACTGCTGGCTCATATTTAAGTGATGATCCATTAGAACTCCAAGGACCCTCTCACAGTTACTGGTTTTGAGCCAAATTTCACCTAATCTGTGTTTGTACCTTTGGTTTTTCCTGCTTAGGTGTTAAACCTTGCTTTTCTCCAGACTAAATTTCATTTTATTGGATAGGGTCCAGTTTTCAAATCTGTGAAGTTCCTTTTGGAACTTAAGCTTGTCTTCTGGGGTATTGGCTATTCCTGCCAGCTTAGTAGCATTTGATGAGTTCTCCTTCTATTCCCTCATCTAACTCATTTATGAAGATATTACAGAGTACTGGGCCTAAGATGGAACCTTGTGGTACCCCACAGCTTACTGTCAGGTGTGCCTCATTCAGTATTCAAGAAAGAAAACCCCCAACTCCATTTAAGTAGAGATAAAGGTACTTTCACTGGACATGAAATGAAAACAGCTAAAGTGAAGCAAGATCCGAAGCAAAAAAGTGTGAATGTGTACATATCAAATGTTTGCCCAAGACCTTTCCCCCAGTTACCCCAACCCAATGTCCAATCTGCAACTCCCAAAGGTGTCATGTGGGGTGCATCTTCAAGTGGCCTCATTTGGCTGGTATGCAGAGATGATTGATCTTGACCAAGCCCAAGCTCGAGCCGTCAGCATGTACAGAAGATGGTGAGAACAAAACTCCCGTCATGATAACTTCTCCAGTATCTAGTAATCCCCCCAAAATACCATGATCCCCCCTTCCCGTTACTATGGCAGCCAAGAGCAAGAAAGCAATATAGAGGTTCACACTTACTTTCCTCCATATACAGTTGCAAGACTGTGGAGTTTTGAATGAATTGGTCATAAAATGTGCTCTGAACTTCATCTAAGTCACAACAATAGAAAAACACAGTCTACTAAAAATAATACTACACAAACATTAGATGTTGCCATGGTTTAATTGCACATAACATGTAAACATTCACAGTGCAGGGAGAAAATTTTTTGTGAACCCTTGGTCTTAATAACTGGTTGACCCTCCTTTGGCAGCAATAACCTCAACCAAACATTTCTTGTAGTTGCAGATCAGACCTGCACAACGATCTGGAGTAATTGTGGACCACTCCTCTTCACAAAACTGTTTCAGTGTAGCAATATTCTTGGGATGTCTGGTGTGAATTGCTCTCTTAAGGTCATGCCACAGCATTTCAATCGGGTTGAGGTCAGGACTCTGACTGGGCCACTCCAGAGGGCGTATTCTGTGCTGTTGAAGCCATTTTTGTGTTGACTTATTTGTATGCTTTGGGTCATTGTCCTGTTGCATCACCCATCCCCTGCGGAGCTTCAGTTGGTAGACATATGGTCGTATGTTTTCCTGCAAAATGTCTTGATAAACTCTGGAATTCATTTTCCCATCAATGACAACAATCCGTCCAGGCCCTGAGGCAGCAAAGCAGCCCCAAACCATGATGCTCCCTCCGCCATGTTTTACAGTGGGGATGAGGTTTTGATGTTGGTGTGCTGTACCTTTTTTTCTCCACACATAGTATTGTGTGTTTTTCCCAAACAACTCAATTTTGGTTTCATCTGTCCACGGTATATTTTGCCAGTAGTGCTGTGGAACATCCAGGTGCTCTTTTGCAAACTTCAAACATGCTGCAATATTTTTTTTGGGACAGCAATGGCTTCCTTCGTGGTGTCCTCCCATGTACTCCATTCTTGTTTAATGTTTTTCTTATTGTAGATGTGTCAACAAAAATGTTAGCATGTGCCAGAGATTTCTATAGGTCTTTAGCTGACACTCTAGGATTCTTCTTTACCTCATGAAGCATTCTGCACTGTGCTCTTGCAGTCATTTTTACAGGACGACCACACCTAGGGAGAGTAGCAAGAGTGCTAAACGTTCTCCATTTGTAGACAGTCCGTGGACACATGAACATCAAGGCTTTTGGAGATACTTTTATAACCCTTTCCAGCTTCATGCAAGTCAACAATTCTTGATCGTAGGTCTTCTGAGAGCTCTTTTCTCTCAGGCATGGTTCACATCAGACAGTGCTTCTTGAAACCAGTAAACCCACAACAGGTGTGTGTTTGTAAAGGGCAGAACAGCTGTCAGCAACACATCCAATATCATCAGACTGATTGGAGTCAAAGTTGGCTCCAATTAGCTCTTGGAGACGTCATTAGGCTAGGAGCTCACATACTTTTTCCTCCCTGCACTGTGAATGTTTACATGTTATGTGCAATTAAACCATGGCAACATCTAATGTTTGTGTAGTATTATTTTCAGCAGATTGTGTTTGTCTATTGTTGTGACTGAAGTTCAGAGCACATTTTATGACCAATTCATGCAAAACTCCACATAATCCCAAGGGGTTCACATACTTTTTCTTGCAACTGTAGATGTAATACCATTAAGGACTACTCATTAAGTACAGTTTGTCAGCCACTTACAAATCCACCCAATGTTGATGTCTAACCCACATTTTTCTAGCTTACCAAGAAGTAGGTTGCAGTCTACTTTATCAAATGCCTTACTGAAATCTAAGTATACTATGTCCTGATTTACCCATTTTGTCAAAGAATGAAATAAGTATGATTTGGCCTATCCTGTTTTTAACAAACCCATACTGGCTTCTAGTTATAACTTTATTTGTTCGTAGATATTTGCAGATCTGTTTTTTTATTATCTTTTCCAGTATCTTTCCAGGTATTGGACTACTGATTGGTCTGTAGTTTCTGTGTCTATTTTTTCCTTTTTTTGAAGATGGGAAACATATCAGCTCATTTCCAATCCTAAGTGAAGCTTTATTCTGTCAAAGCCAAAAGCCATCCTGCTTCAGAAAGCAATTCTGCAACTTTGATTGCAGCATTTCTGAAATGAAGTAAATGTTTGAAGCTTCAGAAAACCCATCCATTATAACTGGCTATATTCATGATACTTTACCAAAGGGTGAATTCTATTTTGAATTATTGTTCAATGTTACTTAATGGTTAGTACAGGCTGAAGATTTTGTTAGAAAAAAATCAGTGAACAGAGCTCTCTGCATCAAATATCTCCCCATCTATCAAGTGGTGCCAAGCACAACTGGGCAATGCTTTGGATTTGAAGGCAACATGGTACTTCAAAGCACACATTGATGCTTGTTGTCAACAATTCCTAAAGCAGAAAGTTTGTTCTTATGATTTTGTGGCTGCCCACTGCAGTTTTTGTATATTTTAAAGCTAAGAAAAGAAAAGAAAAATGTGGTCAAGACAAAATACATTTCTCCTTTCAATTTTTTCTTTAGAACAACTCTGTGAAGTATATTCAGCCAGGAAAGAGAGTAACTGGCCCAAAGTCATCCAGTTAGCTTAAGTGGTGAAGATGGATTTGAATCTGGGTCCCTTTGCTCCGAGTCTAGCATCTTAATTGCTACATTACACTGGTTCCATTTTTTTTTAAAAAAATATCTCACTTGGAATTAATCAGTTTTAACTTAAGGCCATCCAGTTATGTTCAGGTTAAACACACAACTGGTAGAACCAAACTGAGGAAAACTGTAGGTGAGACCAATCCATTTACCAGCCAAATTCATGTCATGGAATGACAAAGGGAGAATCCAAATTAGCAATATGCTACACTTTGGATACAAAGTTGAAGTGATGCTTTAGAGTAGGCATGGTGAACATGCGGTAACTGTTAGCATTTCCCTAAAGAAAATATTTGTCATTTTTGGAGCCTCTTTAATTTGTGCATTTGCCTGACTTTGGGTAGCTACCATATGAATCGAAGGAAGGCTACATTAAGGGAGTGCCAGAAGTGGTAGCCTCTGTGTCCAGATCCATTATGAAGCATCCTTTTGACTTTTCCCTAATCCAAACTCAGACTTCAATTGCTTACATTTCTTAGATGTAATCATTCTGTGACATTTATATCCTGTTGTTCTTATAGTGCACAACAGAAGCAATGATTCATATAATCTGTATTAGAGAAGAAGTCAGTATTGAAAAAAATAGTATCCCACACTTGTAAAATGTCTCATAAAACGTACTCTAAAGAGAAAGAACTATATAATAAATCTAATTTATTCTTTGGTTAAACATCATGAGATCCAACCAAGTGCTCCTAGTTACTCCATCTGTGTGAAATGAACTCCAGTGAAGAAATTTCAATCATCTTTGGAAATCTATAGTCCCCAGGACTAGGCGAAGCCACGTTAGTGCCTCAGGAAGAAATGAAGCTGCAGTATCTACTATTACAACCTCTCATATAGATTAAATTTGCCAGAATCACAGTACCAGCTAGAGAATATATAGAATTCTTTTCTGCCTTATAAACATTGCTCACGGTCTGACTGTTCCATCAAGCATTACTCTTTTGCTCTAAGGCCAATAAGAGCATTCTCATAAGGTCAAATCCACTGTAAATGGAAATCCTTATCCTGGAGGTCTAAGAGAAGGTGTTTTATTTCTTTGTATTTTCAACCTGTTCTCATTTTATTTTTCCCCACAGCATTCTATGCTCTTTATTAGAGGGCTCACAGTGTTGGCATTATTATCCTTGCTGAAGACTACAGAATTGCTTCAGGCTCCTGTTTTTTCTCCCCACAATCCCTGCTGTGCGGTTGTTTAGTTGCGAATGCAAGCTTAGTAGTTGCTCTTTCCTTTTGCTGGCTAATTTCTCAGTGCAGACAAACTTTTTGGTAGCAACTTAATCTCTTTTCTTTCAAGACCATCTTGAAACAAAAGCCTTTTTGTGACTTGGCTCTAAGATTTAAGAGTTTAATGAGTACTGTTATTCATACTGTTCAGCTTTGGGCACCCCATTCCAGACCATGCTTTCTCAGAGGGGAATAAA
The DNA here is from genome assembly GCF_051295495.1 of Thamnophis sirtalis. Classification (NCBI taxonomy): domain Eukaryota; kingdom Metazoa; phylum Chordata; class Lepidosauria; order Squamata; family Natricidae; genus Thamnophis; species Thamnophis sirtalis. The sequence continues at coordinate 134,163,125 of NW_028261381.1, read as the reverse complement.
GTGCTAACAAAAGCCAGGCACCAGTTTATATAATGGTTTATATCACATTACAATGCTTGAATTCACAAGGCATAGTTGTAGAATACCCTGTCCCAACTAGCCTGTTTTCCAGATGCTTTTTTTAAAAAAAACCTTCCATGTTTGGAAATGGAAGTCTACCCAAATGAAGGGTTGGGATTGAGAAAGACTGCATTAGAAGATATAACACATACTACCACCGTTTAAAGTTAACAATGTTGTACAGGGCGGGGCATAACCTTTTCCTAGGGGGGTCACAGCAAGATCGACAGCAGTTTACAACTTCCGCGACACCTCATTTTAAAGCCCATAAAAAACTGAATTGAATGAGCTATTAAATGTTAAATTTGCTTTAAGAATGGCTGGAAAATTCGATTCGGACAAATCGTTCGCAATCCGACTTGCATCGGGATTTTCGTCATTTTCACAGCCAAGAAACTGCATTGGGTTTTGAAGGATAAAGGGGAATCCTGGGATGGCAGTTATTTCCGTGAGAAAATTTTATTGGAGAATGTCATTCCATTTCTCAGTGATCCAGACAATGTCTTGGTGGTTGGTGAGGCTGTCTTTCTTCATGACAAAGCTCCTTGCATGCGTGCAAATGCGACTCAGCAATTGTTAAAGGAAAACAATGTCGAATTTTGGGGCAATGACGTCTGGCCGGGAAATTCTCCAGATCTCAATCCGGCAGAGAACATTGGGGCCATAATTAAGGATGAAGTGGAAGCTCTGATGATTCAGGAGCAAGGTCAAAATCGATATTCGGTTGAAACTTTGAGAATGAATTTGGAAACTGTGTTGAAAAATCTGGAAAATCGAACGGAACTGTTTGAAGATTTGTTGTGTTCTTATCCACCTCGTTTGAATGCTGTTCGAAGGGCTAATGGTGGTCATACTGACTATTAAATTGTGTCAATAAACTCAGTTTTTGATGGGCTTTCGAATGGTGTATGAATTATTTGTGTTGTTATTACAAGTGTTGCTGTGACCCCCTAGGAAAAGGTTATGCCCCGCCCTGTACATTAGTTTATAGAATCTTGGTAATTTGACCTGCATCTTTATCCAATGAAAATTATTGTATGATGGATTGTGAGACAACTGAGTAACTGCCCCCACCCCACACTGATTTTCCATTATAAGGGTGATATTGAAGAACTTCCACTTTTGGTGCTAAGAAATGTCTAAACCTCATAGCTTGGCAGGAGCAGAAGAGTTCAGGATTTCATGGTCATTTCTTTTCACTTGCTCAGGCAGATTGTCACCTCTTATGACTTTCACAGGGCTGGTGGTCTGTTTAGGGTAATCCATTCCTAGTGCCTAATGACCCTCTAAGTTTCCAATAGGTACTTGGGGAGTTTCCCAATAACTTGGCAGGCAGTTATACAGCATGCCTAGTCAAGCTCTGGAAATCAGAGAAGGTTGTAATTAATCTTGGGTGGTCTCTTTCTATCTGTGAATTCCATTAAAAGAGCCTCAGGAGATGAAACTAAACAAAATATTAACAACATTTTAAAGAACCTGTCCAAATAGTTCTTTTATTTAAGAAATAATCCATGGGACTGGATTAAGTATCTACATTTTTTTTACAAAGCCCCAAAGATATTCCTAAAATCTACATGCAGTTTAGAAATTTATAAAACTATTTCTTTGTGTGACATGATCAAATGTAAATACAAATAATTTTCTATGGAAAATAACATCTTGGATCAGCCAGTTCCCCTTGGGATCAATGGATCCATCTATTTTGGGGCATGCCTCATTTGCATGTATTCCTTTCCTTTCTTTTTTTTCCCTTCCTCCCTCTTTCATTTTTAAACCAAACATGAACATTGTTGTGACAGAAGGGAGAAGAAAGATAAAATTTTCAATGTGATCAATTCGTGTGATCTTTCAAATGCATGTACAGACTAGTTGTAGCTGGCGTAGGATCTGCTTACCTTGGGCAGCTGCCCAGAGAGAGAAGAAGGGATCCTAGACTCAAAGAGGCAGATCAAATTTCTGCCAACCACAACAGATTGTAAGCTAGGTTTTAATTGAAACTCGTGAGTAATACTACATGGCATTTGCTAATAATTATACATTTAGCAATAACTTAAGATAGACATATTGATACAGAAGCATTACTTCTGCAAGCATGGAGAGAGTTAATTTCCAAATGGTAGAGCAATTAAGCCATAAATCAATTCAACACATTCCACTCTCTTCTGAAGTTTGAAGGAGCAGGGCTCAGTCAACATGTTTGAGCTGAATGCCCCTTGCATAGTTACTATTGCATAGTTGAAAGTGAAACTATTTTTTTCTTTCCATTGTTATAAATAAAGAATAATTTAAACAGGTTTGCAAAAGAGTCTTTATATGTTGTGTTTTGTCTGTTTGATGATAAACAACCTCTTCGCAGTTTATATTTAAAGTGTAAACTATTGTCCATATGATGTGCATTTCTCAATCTTAAAACGTATAAAATTTAGATCAATCTGTAATCCAAAATATAAACATATTCCAATATGGGTTCTTTGCCAAAGAAATACAAATTAGGTTACTCTGTTCAGAAATTTGGCAGGTATGAAGTTTTCCAGTCTCCTCCAATCTCCAGATGCGGCTATGATGATTCAATCGTGTAAGATATGGATTAATTTTTGAGTGATATCCATCAGTACAAATCATTTGTAATTTTACAATGATTTCTTACATGTTGTTGTTATTCCTGGAAAATGGGAATTTGCTATGGGATTCTGGGTTGCAGTGGGCGTGTATATGTGGTTTTCATTTGTAGATCCTTTATTTTGTAATTTCACAAATTTTTTAGCTAAGTATCATATTCCATATATTGGATTACTGTATTATTAATTGTTTGAATACAGATATCAATTAAATATAATTAGCTAGTTGATGATCATTTGCCAGTAAATTTTCCTAAGGACGCATATGCCACTTTGGGGAGTTGCTTTCTATTTCCTGCATCACTGATCGGATGCTGTTTAGAGAGAGCCTTTTCTCCCCCCTATTTACTGCTCTAGTGATCTGGGGCAGGAAGAAAGTAGGTTTATGAAAATATGCATGCACTAGCCTGTGAAGAACTTGGTCATGGAGAGTGAAAGGCTGAGGCTTCAGATTGGCTTTGTTGCTAAGCAAAATTGCCCAAATGGGAATATGCTTATTAGAAAGGTCATTGCTCTAAAATGAACGGCAGGAAAAAAGATACTAACATCTTCATGGATTGGGCCACACCTGCAGAGGTCAAACACAGGTTTAAGAAAACAACTGGCATTATTCTTGATTTGTATTGCCTGTCACCTGTCGTCCTGAGGCAAGATCCAAAGACACTGAGACAGTTGTCACCCATTTCACCTTTGGGAGGATTATGGATACATTTTGTGTTTTAAAAAGTGCCATGCCGGCTACTGCGAAATTACCCATCCCGTCCCCCACCAGATATACAAATACTTTCTCTACATAGATAAAAAGAGAGCTGGAAGAAAGAGTGACTGATGGGTTGGAAGGAAGGATAAAGAGAAGGTGGGGAGAGTTTCTGTTGCTTAACTGAAAGAAGGAAATGGTTCGATTCACTTCCATTGGAGACAAATATCTTCTCTGGCAAAAAACTGCTGAAGAGTGGAGTAAACTAACCCGCCAAGGATCCTGTTTCCTCGAGGGAACCACATTTCCATCTACTTCCAGTATTCATTTATTTGTTTAGGCATCAGTGAAATGTTTGGTTTGTTTTATATCTTGAACTTTGGGGATGTTGCAAGAATTGCTGATAAGTGCTGCCTGTCACAATTTGATGCAGGAAGGAAAAAGGATATCAGTCTGATCAAAATACACTGGAATTGTTTTCCCTTTGATACTGATCTCTGGACATTTTTTCCCTTTTAAAACCTTTATTCTGGCAGTTATTAAAAGATTGTATGAACTGTGAAGGTTTATATAACACTGAAAAATTAAGAAGACATTCACCTATTTTTATTTCCATCATTATTGCGCTTTACATAGGTATTTTTTTTAAAAAAATTGTTAATAAAGAAAAAAAAGGCAGGTGGGCACATTTGCTAGGCAAACAATGAATTTCCCCCTTTTTTAATATTGTGAAGCAGAAGCTGATTAGACATCTGTGAAAACAGAAGACTGGACAATTGTGTTGTTGTTCCTTTATTGCTGAGAAAAAAAATACAAACACTTTCAAAATACTTTTCTTCCGGAGACAGGAAAAAAAAAATCCCAACAAAAAGGAAAATCCTGAAAACATGTTTTAGTACTTAATATCTGCATTGAGAAAAATCGTGACCCAACTTCTTTGAAGCCGGAGAGTGGGTTCTGCAATTGAAAGCAGATGGTTTCTGAATTTTTAACATCTTGCAACTCAAGCAACTATAAATGTTCCCAGGCAAGTGAAAATGAATACAGAGAATTGGTTCCATAATATATATGGCAGAAGCCTTGTCAATAATGCAAACCTACTTGGATACGCCTAAAACTCTTACTACAACATATAATAAGGGCAGTTTAGTTCTCCCACAGAAATTAAGTGTTCTCTACAAGTCCTGGATCATCATCTTAAGTAGCTTCTGTTTTAAATTCAAGCAATATATTCTTTGTTTTCATTGTATTTTTCCATAATGTCTAGAAGATCCTTTTCAACAAAAGATGGTATCTTTAGATGCTAATAACACTACACAATAATATTAATTCATTTAAATGTTGCTTCCAAATAAAGGAGGGGAAAAAATCCATGCACAACACCCTTAGATAATTGTTTCTTTTGCTCAAAGAAACAAAATTGATTCTGGGGCAACCCTTTCTTTGGTCATTTTGTTAAAATTAATTAAGAAATAAAAAGGAAGCAATAGAAAAACATATGCAGGATGAGACCTCAAAGGGACTATAAAAAATTTAAGAATATCAAACATATTGTTGTTCACTCAGTTTTTGCCCTTTCCTGTTCTTTTCTTCTTGTAAAATCCTACACAGGATTAAAAGCAGACAGATTTAATCAATGAAACCAGTTTGGGAGGGCAGTTGGTAGACTAACATTTCAAAATATTTCAAAAGCTCTAATCAACTGACTTTACTGCACAACAATTTAGTCTGCAGAATTAAATCAATCTAGTACTGCAAAAAAAAGCATTTACACATTAGGAGAAGATAAAAAGAAACACTTTTTTATCTGGTATGGATAGATAACATTAGCAAAGTTGATAGTCAATAATGCTTTGAGGAAAAAGGACTTGAAGAAAAGGACTTTAAAAAAAATAACAGATGGCAAATAGCTCTGCTATTAGCATTGTGTGTTGTTGTTTTTTTTAAAGAAAAACTCCTCAATTTTTTTTACCATTTCCAAGGCTCATTTTAAAGAAAAACAAGTTTTCAAAATTTCAAAGCAGAAAAAAAATATTGATGAAATTCTCACAGGTGGAGCCCTATATTCTTGAACAGATTTGAGTTAAAACATGGCCTTAATTAACTCACTGTAAATGAGGCTGGGAAATTCCCATTACAGTTTCCTGAGATTCTGCATTTACCTCAGGCAAACATTAAAGAAGGCTTTCTGAAAATCCATGTTTTTCTTCTTGCCTTGATCTTGACTGGCTGTGTGGGGCCTGAAAAACCATATTCTGAGCATCTTTAATGAAGTTTTATCAATGAGAGCACCAGGTTCAGGAGGAATAGAATTGACCCACTGGAAAGGGCTTAGCAATGCCAGGGTAGAATGAGATCTATCAAAGGAGCGGTATTTTTTACCATCTGTAGGAATACTTGAGGGGAATGTGGTGGCTCAGTGGCTAAGATGCTGAGCTTGTCGATCAGAAAGGTTGGCAGTTCGGCGGTTCAAATCCCTAGCACCGTGTAATGGAGTGAGCTCCCATTACTTGTCCCAGCTTCTGCCAACCTAGCAGTTCGAAAGCATGTAAAAATGCAAATAGAAAAACAGAAACCACCTTTGGTGGCAATGTAACAGCATTCCATGTGCCATTGGCATTTAGTCATGCTAGCCACATGACCACGGAAATGTCTTCGGACAACACTGGCTCTTTGGCTTTGAAACAGAGATGAGCACCAACCTCTAGAGTTGGGAACGCCTAGCACATATGTGCGAGGAGAACCTTTACCTTTAGGAATACTTGCAGAGTGGAATACTTAGATTGGACATCATTCACTGTATGAGGTGGTTGAGATGGGGAGACTTTTATTTCTTGTTAAGCATTTAGAACAGACCTACATACTCAAAGCTCTTTGCATAGATGTTGCTTTCACCATAGCATTTCCCAGACTATATGACCCCCAGACATACATAATCCCATAAGCAAGCCAATATTATTACATTTCAGATAAAAGAAGGCGATGAAACTTTAGCTACCATTGGAGCATTGCTATTCCAATTGGAGTCTTCTGTTTTAGACATTGCTATTGAAGGAGGTTGACGTTCTCTGATATTTGCAATTTTTGCTTCTGGCAAAGTAATCAGAGTATCATAATTATGTCTGGCTTTCCACAAAGGAGTAGATAAATGTTGTAAAACAGGTTCAGTGGTTTGAATATCATGTTATAAATGTGTTCATAAATATGGGAAATGATAGCATGGAAGTGCTACGGAAAATAAATAAATGAGGAATCTGAAGAAAATAAGGAGGATGAGATTTTGAAGTAAAAATTTAAGCTGAAGAAAATGATCAATTCCATTTCATAAAATGCCTGAAACCCACCCACCCCTCTTCTTTTGACAGTGCTGAAAATAATGTTACTGAGGTGAGTCACAACCAGCATCCTATTTATGCAGTTCTCCCTGTGTATTGTAACATATCTAACATAGATCAGTTGGATGTGAGTTAAGAAGGATGTTTTAATAAGATGCATTCAAATCTTCACTTGTTTTTTATGCCAAAGGATTCTCTCCTGTACATCTTAGGACATAAAGCAGAAAGAAATAACATTTTCCCCCAACTGTTCAGCTGTTACAGCATTATTCTTTTGATTTCCTTTTCTATTCTTTGGTTTTAGCCTTGGGACTCTTTAAATCAAAAACCCCTTTCAGTCTCAGGATAGAATAGCTAGTTCTTACTATACCAGGGAATTAATGACTATTAAATTTGTACATATGTAAACATTTAATTGACAGAACTGCTTTGTATTTTTTTTTCTTTTTCAAAATTGAAGTATAATCTATCAATTGTCTGTCTGTCTGTCTGTCTGTCTGTCTGTCTGTCTATCTATCTATCTATCTATCTATCTATCTATCTATCTATCTATCTATCATCTGTCTGTCTATTCTGCCATATCTTCTGTTCTCCTCTCTCTTCATAGTCCCAGTACCAGGTCAGAACTTCTGTCATTCTCCTGCTTAGTCAGGGCTCATGGTATCAGTATATTGATAATATCTAATTCCACATTGAGAGATGATTTCTCCCAGTGGTTTTTATGTAGCTATTAAATAATATGGTAAAAGATAGGAATCATAGGGACTATAAGGCAACTCTTCTGATTAGAACCATCCGTTCAAGGAGAAATAGAACAGGGGTGGGTTTCAGGGGGTACGCTCCAGTACGACCTTACCTGTTCATCAAATTTAGCGTGTCTTCCAGTACCCGTTCTTCCGGAGGCTGCGTACCAGAATGCTCCCTTCCATTGACTGCTCCCTTGCTCGCTCCCCTGACCCTCCATTGGAAACGAGGCGGCTGTCAGAGAGAAGAGGGCAGTGCACACCATGTGGGTTTATGCAACAGCTGAAGAAGGAACAGGAGGCAAGGATTCAGCTGTTGCACAAGCCCATGGGCGCGCACTGCCCTCTTCTCTCTGACAGCCGCCTGGTTAAAAAGCCATCCCCCACCGCGTTTTTCCCTGGGGGGCTCCACAGAACATCCCAAGACCGATGCCATCACATCTGTCCTCTTCGGGGACAGGTGGTCCCCTTCCTTTCCTCATTTTTCAGCTGCGGCCCACACTGTGGAAAACATAGGCGTGCGCATGCCCTGCACCACTACAGCCCGGAGCAGGACCAAAGCCCCTCTCCCAACTGGCACTTCCTCCCTCAGAAGGCTTCAGAGGAAAGCTTCTGTAGAAGCCTGGGTGAGTGAGAACAAGTTCCCACTGTTACAAAGTCTCCAAGGCTGTAATTTTACAGGGTGTGCACGTGTGTCTATGTTTTCCATGGCGTGGAGCCACAGCGAGGTTCTGTGTGGTCAGCGATGACTCCGGAGACTATCTGTGGGGGGCAAGTTCCTAGCCTTCCCAGATGGGCTCCGGAGTGATCGCCGGCCATGTTTCCTTCTCTTTTCCCTCTCTCCCATTCTCTCCTTCCAGCTCTCTTTCATTTCTCTCTTTCTCTCTCTCTCTTTCTCCCCTCTCTGACGCTGAGGAGAGCCACATTGTGCAGGAGACTCCTCAGCATCAGACTCAGGTCAGCGCCAGCTGTGGTCCCCTTCATGTTGGCTTTGTGTTCCCTCCCTGCACCCAACCAGCTGCTGCTGATGCTCCCTATTCCCCTCCTTCTTGAGCCAACATGAAGGGGACTGCGGCTCATATTGACCTGAGTCTAGCTCTGAGGAGTCTCCTGCACAGCGTGGCTCTGTGAGATAAGAGATAAGCACAAGAAAAGGGCTGGAGCTCTTCTCCTTTGACAACCATTGACGCTTTTGCCCAGCACTAAAAGTCGCCCTGATAACTTCTCAGTGGCAGAAGCAGAAGGAGTTGCTGTCCTGCTGCCGTGATCCTGGCCCAGGAGGATATTTTGCAAGAGATAAGCGCAAGAAAAGGGCTGGAGCTCTTCTCCTTTGACACCCATTCACACTTTCGCCCAGTGCTAAAAGTTGCCCTTGTCCTCCCTCCCTTCCTCTCCACAACTTTCCCCCGAAAGCTTTTTCCCAAATAATACCAGCAGCCATTTCATCTCAACCAAAGTAGATGCACACACACAGACAAACACATGCACACACACACACACCCCAAACTATAACATTAAATTAAATAAAAAATGGCAGAAATGTAGAAAGAAGTGAGCCCTCCAGAAAATAAAAGAAGCAGGAAACTGGCTAATCCTGTAAATAGAGAAATCAATGAAGAGATAAAGGTACATCTCTGCGCTTCCCCTTTATTGTCACTGTATTGCAAGCGAGAAGGGAAGAAAAAGGGAAGAGGGGTGGCTTTTGAACCGTTGAATCACAGGAAGAACAAGCGCCCCCTACTATGAGGCAGGAGAACTGTATGCCTCACCTACCTCTGGACTTTTTAGGCTTTTAAGCCTCGCTTAATTCTGCTCAAGTGATCATAAAATGCCTAAAAAGTCAGACTGGATGAGGCACACAGTTCTCCTGCCTCATAGTAGAGGGCGCTTTTTAGAGGCTTTTTTAAAACAGTTAAGCAGAGTCATCCACAGTGAGGCAGCAACTAGCTCAGCCTCAGCTCAGCCCTCGCCTTTTTCCTTTTACATTTTCTTTTCTTTTCATGATGACAGTGGTGAGACTGTGCCTCACTTGCCTCACCTGACTGCACCTCACTGGACAGCTGAATACACAATTGAGAAGCTGGCAATATGGAACTACTTTTAATTCCAGTCATTTAAAATATTTTGGAACAATAGATAGATAGATGATAGATAGACAGACTACGTTAGTAGGTAAAGGTAAAAGGTAAAGTTTCTCCTTGCACATATGTGCTAGTCATTCCCGACTCTAGGCGACAGTGCTCATCTCTGTTTCAAAGCCAAAGAGCCAGCGCTGTCCAAAGACGTCTCTGTGATTATGTGGTTGGCATGACTAAATGCCGAAGGCACCTGGAACACTGTTACCTTCCTACCAAAGGTGGTTACTATTTTTTATACTTGCATTTTTACATGTTTTAGAACTGCTAGGTAAGCAGAAGCTGGGACAAGTAACTGGAGCTCACTCCATTACATGGCACTAGGGATTCAAAGTGCTGAATTGCTGACCTTTCTGATCGACAAGCTCAGTATCTTAGCCACTAAGCCATCGCATTATGGCAAATCCCACCAAAATGGAATTACTCCTTGTTAGAAACCTTCTGGTACCCCAAATATTCCAATTTATAGGTTTTGATGGGGCAGCCGTTTGCTTAAAATAGTGATGTGCAATTTACTAGTTTTTCTGGACTGCTGGCTTCAACTACAATAGCAAATAGAATCCATAGCCAGGAGAACATTTAGCCAGCTGGTCACAGTTGTAAGCTTTTCTAGAACCAACTACTTCTGAAATCAAAAACTAATGATGACACTTTTGTATTTATTATATGCTGCCTAGAATTGTAGGAAGAGGCAGTATACAAATGATTAGAAATATTTAAGTAATTAAAAATAAAATATTGACCAATAATGTCAAGTATTCAAGTATTCAAACAGAGACAATCGGGGCCATCATACATGGGCTGCAAAAATGAAGATGACCACCAGATGACAGCAAAAATATATTTCTCTGTTTCTATTGATAAAGTCAATTTCTGCAGCCCAGATGCAATAGCACTAAGCACAGTGTGCTATTAATGCAGAAATTGTCACTGGTGCTGTGATTCATGATTTTGTGTATGTACAATATGAACATCTGACAAAGACTGTTTGGCTGATTAATTTTGCAACTGAGAATTCTGTTAATTAACCAATATGCAAGGATGTTCACTTGAATGAAATGAGATTAAAGATTTACAAAGTTCTATAGATATGAGGAAATCTGAAAGGTATTTGATTAACTGGGGCCATTTGGACCAGTGATTTCAGTGTTCAGTGTCTAATTGTTTTAGTATAGCTAATTCAAAGCCAAGTAGAAGGAATTTTTAGAGCTATTTTTTAGAGCTATGTAAAAAGCTCTTCATCTTTTTTTCTTGATATATATAACTGTGTCTTCCAGTGCAACTTCAAAGATATGATACTTTCACAGAGAGAGAAGCACTCTTAAAGAGAGCAGAAAGTTTTGTCCTTGGCGAATGTTACATTTAGGTCCTTTCTAAACTGCTTTGTTTGCCTGGGATTGTGGCCTCTGCATGCAATCAGCTGCTCCTCCATTTTCCTGAATCCAGTAGGTTAGTTTTTAATTTACTGGTTAACATGTCCATGAAGCCTATTAAAAGAATCCAAATACCACATATTACCTGAAAATGTCATTGACATACGTGGGCAGTCAGATGCATCAATATTTTTTGGTTCATTTCTACTATAATAGCCAAGGTTATAAAAAATACATAATTGTTAAAATTCACTTTAGGGCAGATTCCAAAGAGCAGAACATCACATATTTCAGAGAACGTATTTGGCAGTTTATTTAAATTCCTGGTGCTACAAATGCAAAAGGAATTTTTGAGAAAAATGGAGGATACAATGCCTGGCTAAATGTTGACATTCTCTTAGATTGTGTCAGTGTTTTTCAACCTTGGCAACTTTATGATGTATGGTCCTCAACTCCCAGAATTCCTCACCCAGCATGTCAAGGTTGAGAAACACTGGTGTACATGCATTTTATATTTCAATGTCACGACCATGTTTCATTATATGCTGGCTTGTGAAAATATGGCCCTCAATCATGAAGACACTGAGTGGCTTTGAGTAAATCATTATTGTGGTTACATGAAGTGCAAAAACTTAAAGAAAAGTGTTTGTGAATGGAAAATATGGCCCCTCAAAACTTTCCTTTTTCTTTTTTTGCAAAGAATGAAATCATTCCAGCAAACATTTCCTGTGGTTAAATTAGCATTTTCTTGTATCTATGATATTCATTTTATGGTTTTCTGCTTCACAGAAAAATCTGCAAGATGGTAGTGTGTAGATTTGCTGTTACACTGATAAAACCCACCTCCACATTTTGCTTGCCAGGATACAAAGATCTTTTACTAAAATGTTATTTAAAGATTGGTTCTCATGGTTGCCTCCATTTTATCTAGGCAGTTGAGGCTCCTGAAGTTATTGTTAGTAGTTTTAGTTCAGAAATGGTCTTTTTCTTCTCTCATGATAAAAAATCCAAGCAATTTAGGATGCTTCAGGGGGATGAGCCTAGGAACACTGCAGTCAAGGACTACAGTCAGCCCAGCTCTGGCAAATCTGCCATGAAAACACTCTCTTAATGTCCTATTGCTGGGCACTGTGCCTCCATTGCCATTTTCAGTTGGCAGAGAGACCGGACACCTAGTCCCCCCCTCCATCTTTTTCATTGCAATATTGAACTCCAAGATCAATAAACGTATCATCCAGGAACTCAGCTATATGAAAGGATGTGTTGGGAGAACTCAGGAGACTGTAAAATAGTGAAAGTACATAAGGCAGGCCTGGGCGCATGCATACTCACACTGAATTTGGAATGAATAGATGTGGAAGAGAAGAAACTCTCTGTTTGACCAAAATCAAGGTGGAAAAAAAAAAGAGAGATCCAGAAACCTAGAAGCTTTAAGAGTTCTCTGGTTTGGCATTCTTGCTTTTGTTTTTCAGGTGATGCCTTCCAATGAGAAGATGTTATTCTGGGTGATCGGGGTGGTCAGGTTGTTTAACACAAGTCTTTTGACCTTCTGTTTCTTTGAAAGGACTGCCAGACTCCCAGTGGATCAATACTGTAGTCCTGTCCAAAGAAACAATTAATTTAATAAATAAGGACAAATGCATAAATAATACAGTAAAATTAACGTTTGCACCCTGAATTACAGCAGGAAATCCCCCACATCACTATCCCCAAACTACTATATGTTAAATTTGTGAGGACAAACTTATTGTTGAGGCATAAGTAAAGATTGACTGGAGGGAAAAGTTAGTACAATTTATGTTGATATATTTGTCCCCCAATCTCTGGATGGGAGGAAAACACATTCTTTTAGCTGTAAGGAAAAGCCCATAGTTTTACTCATTTATTTGATTTCTGCATCACCTGACTCCAGACCGACTTTGGATAATCTTTTATTTTAATCAGTCTTACAAGGTGGCTGTGATTATTCAATACTGCTTTGAGCTATGTCAGAGAAATAATAAAAGTAAGACTTCAAAGTAGATTTTGGAAGAGAAATCTAGTCCATCAGCCTTTGTACATAATTTAAATTCTCCCAAATATGTAAGAAAACCAAGAATGCATTTGCATGCCAAAATCTGCACTTTTCAAAATGTTATAATGTGGTTAATCACTTAAAAATAATGAAAACCCCAGAATTAAAAGAACAGTAAGCATATAAATATGTGTTTTAGGGGAAAGTACATGGAAAAGTTGAATAACTTTGGAAACGTTTAACTTTGTTCCTGTTATTGCCTATATTGTTGCATGCATCTGAATTTGTGCTGCTGAGATACTGTATTAAATATTCACATCGGCCTTAGATACCCTATTTCCTCATCTCATATAGCAGAATATTTGTATAGTTAGCATTTTCAGATTTAGAACCCCTGTGGGAAATTTTAGCAATGGCTGATGATTCCATTTTTAAATATCAAAGGCACCAAAGGCAGAAACCCTGGCGGCTATTGGGGTCTTGCACAGCTCATTAACACTGATAGAAGAGGCTCCCTTGTCAACGACTGCATTTTACATTTTAACTTAAAATTCTCCACCCAACAATTTCTGTTTGGAAAAAAAAATCCATAGTAAAGTACTTAAGCATCTATTTCTTAACTTTACAGTATTGAAGTTTGCTTAGTGTGCTATAAACAGAATCAAATAATTAAATAAGAAAATCAACTTTATATTTTTATAGTACTGGGCTTGTTTGCTCTTTTGTAACTGATTGGGAAAATTATATTGCCTTTGATATTAGGAGTAAAAACAAAATAGCCATTATGACTAACCACATTGACAGCTTAATTAACTATGAATGGGATTAATTCTGTTTTAAGGCTGTACAAGCACTTTGTGTCTTTAAATAATTTGATAGTGAAGCTTTAGGCTGATTATATATGTGAAGAAGCACACATATTTATTTACCTAATTTATTTGAATTTATAGCCTCCCATCTCATTGTCATGACTCTGGGGAGTTAAGAACAGTTAAAATAGAATATAAAACAATCTAACAATAACAGTATCATAGTTGTCTGAATATTTTCGCTATTTAGGTTCATCTGAGAACAAGGAGAGAGAAAATCATTTTATATATCTGTGTCATATCCTCTTCCATCACCACTTTAAAACTTAATGCAACTGTTTATCAAGAGGATGAATTCTAAGGGTTCTTTTTTGGTCATATGGACTTGTGAGTAAAAGCAATGTCATCTTTGGATCGAACTTTTTATTAGTGTCTTTATGAACACGTAATCTTTGTCAACAATATAGAAGTCATTTGTTTTTGTGTCATTTGAGGTTTTCCCCTCTCTTCTTTAAAATTTTCTCCATCCAGTCTCCAGCTCCGATATTTTGGGTGAACTCCTATTCAAGTAGGGCAGTGCGGTGGCTCAGTGGTTAACATGCTGAGCTTGTTGGCTGGAAAGCCAGCAGCCCAGGTTCGAAACCCAAACACCATGGGGTACAGTTCACATTCTTCTGCCAACCTAGCAGTTTGAAAGCATGCAAATGCAAGTAGATAAATAGGTATCATTTTAGTGGTAAGGTAACAGTGCTCCATGATGTCGTGGTGGCCACATGACAGCAGAAATGTCTTCAGACTGTGTTAGCTCAAGGGCCTTGAAACAAAGATGAGCACCTTCCATAATCATCAATGACTAGTGAAATAAAATCCTTAGGGACTCCTCCCCCATCCTTATCTATTCAAGTAATAAACAGTTTCAACTTTGTTTAGCTTTTTGGATCTATCCAGGTGCTGCCAGAGCAGCATTCTTGCCAAGTATTTTATAAGACCATATTGTAGTTCTATTTGAAAGTATTGTTAAATTTCTTTCCTAGTGACTTTTTGTCACAGCAGCATAATGGCTGGACATTCTTACAGAGTTATTTTCCCCATGAAACCAATAATGTTTTGTAGTTAGTTAGTTAGTTAAAATCAACTCACACCCAATCAATTTAGCCCTGAATATACTATATGAAAATATTACAGAATATGGGAGGAGGCGTGTCGTGAGAATAAAGGCAGCAAGGCAAAAACATGAAGTTTTGTCAAGTAACAGGAAAATACAACACATAGATGTCAAAATTGATTAATGGCAACATACCTTCCCTCAGATAAAGCCTTATATAGTGAGGGAGGCAGCCAATCATCCAGTTCACTTTATCAATTGCACCAATAAAATGGAATGCCCAGACATCAAATTGTTTGGGAAACTTTTGTTTAACACAACCTTTTAATTCATGATTGATATATTTTTGGAATATTAGAAAAAAATTAGAAACATCCAAATGCTTGGTGTCCAACAGGAAGAAAAATAAAATAAAATCTTCATTTGAAGCAATACCAAGTTCTATGTATCTTTTCTATGTGTGCATTTATGAAAGTGCAAAATGTTTTTTGAAATCCATAGTGTAATTGAAAATGTATAATTAATTTGTATTATATGTGTCTTCCTTTCTTGACTTCCCTTCTACCAAATGTTGCTTTATTTATTTCTGGGGATAGAAGGAAAGGTAGCTACATAAAGCAGAAAGATAGATATGTTTAACAAAAATTAATGTTACATTAAAGTTTATTGTAGTAACAATAGCAATTAAAACTGTACACTATGTATGTTGAGATAAAATCTCCCATATGTTTTGGCTATCTGATAAATGACTTCTAGGTAGTGGCTGATAGCTAGGTAAAATTCATATCCAAGTTACAGTCTATTGAAGAATTAAGGAACTAGGTTCCATGCATGCACATTTTTCATATAGTGATGAATCTGTACTGCCTGTCAACAACACTAAAGTCATTTTATATTTTTTTATAGAGGATTTAAAAAGACAAATTATATTTGAGCCATAAAACGCACCCATAGTGATAAAGAAATGATTTTTTCTGTTTTTTTAATTTTTTTTGGCAATATTTCAAAATTAGTAGCTCTATAGCAATTAGTATCCATCTTTGTCATTGTTCTCATGAAATTATTTAGCTTTCAAAAGAAAACAGGTTCTCTCAAACACTTCTTTTACCACAGAAATGATGAAAAAAGAGAAAAGAAAGTAACTTTACTTTTCCCAATCTTTAAACATTAACACCCATCACCCGCCACCAATATAATTGAAAGCTTTGTACTTTTTTCTTATATTTATCTGTCCTAAAGATCTAACATCCCCAAATATAGAACAATGAGCACAATGTAGCAGTTACTACATTATACTACTGTAGCAGTTAATATTTTTGTGAAACTTGGCAAACCCTGATCATGCTTCTAGCATCATTCTCCCCTCTTTATTATTACAGGAAACTATTTCTTCCTCCATGTCTTGCAACTGCTGTCCATCATATACCAATCACTCCTTTATTTTTTATACTCTTTCCCAGAATCGTCCTGTGAGACTGTAAAGAAGTCAAATACAGTACAGACATATTAAAATGAATGGCTAACCCAAAATGGCTCCAGTTTTATTCAGTTCCGCATACTAAGTGTCAGCCTCTGCTTTGCTGCTGCTTCGGCTGCCATGGAAACGGGGAGGGGGGGCATGGTATTTGGGAGGGGACTACTAATTGTGCTGGAGGAAGATTCTGGAGTTTCTGCTGCCTGTCTTACTGCGCATGCGGAGGAGGTTTCCCGCCAAGGCCAACGGCACCGACATTCCATCTTGGTGATGCCTTTCGAAGTTATCTCACACCTGAAATTTGGGAGAATTATGATTGGACTGTGACTGGGATGCCAAGGGGTGGGGAATGGGTTATTCTATATATCAATTGCTTTCGTGCCTAAATAATCAGTCTTCGCTTTGCTACGCTTCTATTCATTTATAATTAGTAAAAGTACACTTGATTTCTATCAATGGAGTTTTGTGGTTTTCTTTCCTGATTATCCAATGAAGGAGTGCTGGCACTAAGTTTGGGAGGATAATTAATGACCACTAGGTTATCAGTGGAATTAGACTCATCATATGTGCCAGAACGAACCACATGATAACTTCAAAATTCCTGTGGAAATATTTCAGAAAATTTCTTGAATTCACCCATATAAAAGTGAGGCAACAAAGGGAGAGGAACTATGCCTCTGCCATAGCAGTCTCAACTTCTGAAGCTATTTTACCCCTGAGAAAATAATTAGTCAATCATTTTTGCAGAGATTTTACTGAATAATATTGCCCAATCATTGCAATTGCACCATCAACATTTAACTCACTTGATGAAGACAGTGCTTTTCTTCTTTAGGTGAAACGTTTGACTTAATTTGGAAAAAAAATCTACTCTTACTTCTGATATTCATGCAGATGCTGCCACAAAAATGTTATTCTCAATTGGTGGTGCAACTGCAATATTTGGACAATGTTATTAAGTAAAATCACTGTAAAATGTTTGCTGAGATGGTTCTTATTAATAAAGAACTGGTTGATAGCGTATACAGATATTCTGGATAGAACACAAAAGTCCCTCATGATGAAGTATAAATGAGTCTGATGTCAAATACCAAGTTTCAAAAGGAGGCACAGTTAATGGTTTGAAGATGACAATTGCATGCTGTCATGAGCTAAGAAGTCCTCCAATATGCAAACACGTGCAAAAGATACAGATGAGAATAAGAGAGCAGTCATAAAAATACAGGAAGATCTGTTCTTTAGGCATTTCTGAAATAATGCCCATAAGATTTTATTTCATTATTTTCAATTTGGAGATCCAAACTACTTATTACATGTATGATAGAGTTCAAATAAATGCTGCTTTTATCATTATTGAGTTTGCAGGATTGACAAATTGGAACATGATACTAAGAAAAACAAAGGCGTTATATTCCTTGTGTATCATATAATCTAAAATTCCTAGAAAACATTATAATTCTCATTCAACAATTTGGCTAAGATGGGCAGCTATGTAAATTTGATAAACAAACAAATAAACAAATGGTCTTTTCTGAATACCAAAATACAGAAACACCATCTCCTGAACCCTCAACCTACAATGCCATCTTTAGCATTTTATATAGATTTATTGATAAATACATTAAACCACAGAGTGACATCACCCATGCTTGTCTTAGTCAGTGCTGAACCATTTACCAAGTATTCCATTTATTATCATGTATGATTTATGTTGCTGTTACTGCAGTCATCAACTCCACAGTCATGCAAAATATTGTATGATTCTAATATATTAATCATATGCTTTTTTCAAATCAACTACATCTATATGTTTCTCTGTGACCTGCCCAGAGAGCATGAACCCTGATCCACATACTCCCTTCCTAGCATATTGACAGTGCTCTTCTCAAGTCTTACTCATTGTCACCTCGCATATCCCTTCTATCAATATCTTCGTATCTAGTAAATCATACAACTAGTCTATAACTAAACACATTCTCCTTTTAACATTTTTCCAGATACACCATCTATCTATAGTCTAATCATTTTCCATCATTCACACAACACTTATTTCCCTTTCATTGTTTTCTTTTCTTTTATACTAACACACATAATGTAATTCTTTGCACCAGAAACATGCTATCATTTTTCTATGCAAACCAGGGTGCCTTATATAGAGATTACCTTGCAAGCCAAAATAATACTGCCTCTCACTAACTAAAAAGTAAATATGGTGTATTGATAACTCATGATACATGACATACTCAGAATGCCAAGGTTTCTCTCCCTCCCTCCCGCCATCTAGGTGGCTCATCGGCTAACCACCATCTACTTGTCTACTATCCCTCTAAATGTCTGATGACAATTTATACTAAGCTTTTAGTATAAGGACTACACTGAAAGTCATTAATATGCAAACAGCTTTTGAGAATTTTATGAAAATACATTTTAGAGAAGGTTAACGTCTTGTAAATTTTACAGAAGGCCTAAAAATCTTTAGAATAAATGATTTCTTGGAGATTAATGCATACAAAAATTGTAGGAGTTGTATTTGCTCATTAATGATATGAAGCTATTGACTGTGCACAAATCATTCTTTCCAGCATAGTTTGTCATATAAAATCATTATCCCCTTTGTAAATTCATTAGAAATGTGATTTAAAAAAACAAAACCATTAGTTACTGAGTTAATGTTGTAAAATTAACAAGCATATTAGTTCATCATTTTCAGGAGGCAAATATGTAGGTTTGGCAAAATCACTTCTATTGATAAGTAGCCTTAGCTGCATTGTTCAATTGCCCTTCAATTTCAATAGGATTTAATCATAGTTCAAACTTTCATTTAGTAATGTATAAAAAGCCTCCAAAATAAACTAGAACTAATAATACTCTGCCACCAAATAGAGAAGAAGAAATGCCAAACAAAAAAACAAGTAAATAGGATATATCTCTCTCTTTCTCTAGACCAGTGATGGAGAAAAGCTTAGGCTTGGAATGTCAAAAATTCAGAAAATGCCGAACTTGTTTCTGCTAATATGTCACCCCACCCCTCCTGACAAGAGACACATATTTTGTACATAGGAGCTGTGGTGGTGCAGTGGTTAGAATGCAGTACTGCAGGCTACTTATGCTGCTGGCTGCTGGCTGACTGCAATTTGGCAGTTCAAATCTCACCAGGCCCAACATCGACTCAGCCTTCCATCCTTCCAAAGTCAGTAAAATGAGGACCAATATGCAGACTCTGCAAACCATTTAGAGAGGGCTGTAAAGCACTGTGAATTGGTATTTAAGTCTAAATGCTATTGCTATGCTATATTCATTTATTTGAAATCCAATCCAATCGTGCACAATCCTCAGATACTGCTGCACACTGCTTACTTGCAGGAAGTGTTCCCTTTCTGTTGTTAGACTCCTGCAAACTCCGAAACCCATTATATACATGTATGTACAACCCATTTCATGCACGTTTTGGAGGGTTTGAAGGCTGCACAAGAGCATGGCCCTCTTGTTCAACTTCCAGAGGATCCAGAGGTCATGTGAGAACATATCCTATTCTTGCATAGTCTCTAGAGCCTCCAAAAATAATTCAGGAATGGAGCATGGTTTCAAGACTAGTGAATGCTGCCAAGTCACCAAAAATGTTGTGGTGTGCCAGTTTTGACACACATGTCATAGGTTCATTATCACTGCTCTAGACATTATATAGGGGGGAGAGCCATGTTAGTTTGTGGAACCCCAAAATCAAAAGAGATTTAATAGTACCTTTTCAGACTAACAATTTTTATTAAAAGGCATAAGCTTTTATGAATTATAAATATTAATTTTGTCATTCATTTGTCAAAATGAACAAAGCCATTGTTGGTAGACTTTAAAATAACCCCTTCTCTGTGGCAGCACCTGCCTTCACATGAAATTCAAATGCAATTGCCCAGATAATGGACATCAAAAATAATGTTAACATGCTGCAAAAGCACTTCCTTGATTAAACCCACATTTTTTTCAACACACACACAGAGAGACACACACTTACTTATTTTTTTTTTAATACAAAATTAAAAATAAACAAGTAAGAGAAAAAAGTTTTGGAAAAAAAGGGTCAGAGAATTAAAAAATGAAGATAGAAAAAGAAGAAAAAAAGAAACAAAAGGAATGACTTTCTTTGGTACAGTTACAAATTTAAAAATATATTAAACTCTTACTCTAAAACCAACATTTATATACATTATTATTTATATACATTATTTATTATTATTTTATAGTCCTAAATAATTCTAATTATTTAGTGATTGCTGTTAAAAGAGACCTTAGCTAAAACCTGATCATCTGCCTGGTTATCTGTTTGGCTGTAAGATATCTCTCTAACTTCTCTTATTGGGGATTTTTCTCCAAAATAGATTTCCTATGAAGAAATTATTCACAGGCTCCAGGTTTTCTGGAGTAAGAAGAGTAATGAAATAAAATTCTGCAAAGTGTTGTATCTTATGATTCATGATGAATGCATTTTTATGATGCCTATGATCATGATTTATCACTTTAATGCTTGTATATACACTGAGAGCTTATGCATCAGAGACAATTTTCTTGTGTGTCCAATCACATTTGGCTAATAAAGAATTCTATTCTAATGAACAACAAACTTATCCAATGAAGGATTATACTTCTCCATGATTATATACCTCAAGATTATATCTCAAAAGACTCTTCCCTGTTCAGATTTGACTTTCTGGCTTGTCCAATTCTAAGTTATCATATCTGTCTCTGGCATGTCCTTAATAAAATGACAAGTATATAATTTTATCTTTTTATGATAGCTTTTATGTAATACTTTATCCCTTCTGCTCTCTATTTATGTAAAAATATATGCGTGTTTCTATATGCACTGTACTTCTTTTGTTATATTTTCTATTTAGGACCAGTAGGGCCCAAA
This sequence comes from Thamnophis sirtalis, assembly GCF_051295495.1. Lineage (NCBI taxonomy): Eukaryota > Metazoa > Chordata > Lepidosauria > Squamata > Natricidae > Thamnophis > Thamnophis sirtalis. The sequence continues at coordinate 134,141,856 of NW_028261381.1, read as the reverse complement.
GAAAGAGAGAACACTTTGAATTTTAAATTTAAAGCAAGGAACAAAGGAATCACTTGCAACAGACATGAGGTAATTAACAAGAAACAACTAGCACAAAGTGCCTGGCTATAATGTTAAACATGTGCATCTCAGAATTCAGAAGGAGAGGCATTTATCTTTATGAACTTTGGAAATGATAAAAAGCAGACACACTAAAGCACCAGTAACATGAAATGAAAGATGAATGTGAGCAATACATTGGTGTAACCATCCAAGGTGGCTCTGACATATATGAGACATATTCATCATAAGGATGATTAAAGAAAGACAAGTATGTTTCAACTGATTGACAGATGATGACAGAAAAATATAGAAATGAATGGACTGCATGCAGAAGTGAGGTCTACCTCCATTCTATTAAGAAAGAAGAGCTTTTCATTTTGGATCTCCCAACTCCCCTGTGTTTGTTTGGCTAACAAAAAAGGTTAAGTATATTTGGCACAGATGTGAGCCTATGGTAAGATACTGTAATAAAGTAGCTACAACTCTCTTGACTGTATAAAATAAACTTCTACTACGGCACTGTTTATGAGATTATAAGAATTATGAGACCCCAAACCCTTCTCTCCATCCCTTTCCTGATAAATCCTCATAATCTTCATGATTGGATCATGGGAGGTCTACTTTTCTGTTTCCTTAAATTGGAATTTGATTATGTAGGATCTCAGCTCATTAAGGACAACTAGCATGTAATTAGCACACTAGAAATATGGCCAATCATGAGCTCTACAAAGGATAATTCTGATTAAAATAAAAAGGAAAAGGCAGCAACAAAACCAAATTCCCACCTGTTTTATCCCTCCTTAGACTCTACAACCGAAAAATATATATTTTTCTATGTAAGCGCTCCCCCCCTAACAAATAATCTCAAATAAAGACTAGTGTATAATACCTACTACCCCTTTCCCCCTTTTTTGTATTTTAACAGACCTAATACTTGGTGCTTTGAATCTGAGTCGCTGTAATGAAAAGCATAAAGCATTATTATGATCTGTGTGAAAGCAACAATAAGAACATTATACTACACCAAAGTATTTCAAATTGACCTGTTAAGTCTTGTTTAGTTTCTTTGGGACATGAATGTTTTGTAGTAATTCTCACCCCTATATGAAAAACATATAAATTCTTAGTATTATAACTGTAGGAAGGAAAAAAAAAGACATAAGGGGGTTCTACTCCATTCAGTAGCAATTGTTTCATTTGATGACACAGTCAATCTAGGTTGTTAATTATTTTTATTAAAATAAACAAAATCAAATTAAAAATCAAGCTTTTTCAGTATGGCAAAAATGATAAACTGCAAAAGATTTTGTTATTAAATCTATCTACATTTTGACTTCTTTGCATGATAATTGTATCAGGAATTAAACAGCTAGCCCTAATTTGCACAACACAGTGGTGTTTTTTAACGTTAAAACTCGACAAATTTGTTGGGTTGTGTGAATGCAGCCACCAAGTCTTAAGTGACTTTATTAAGCCTGGGAATCCAAGAATTATTTCTCTAATCTTCCCTCAAATTATAATAATAGTTTTAAGAATAGTGGCCAGATTTTGTGAAAGACCATTTTTCCCAGATGCATTTACCAGATTTTTTTTATAATCTCTGCATTCTAAATTGTTCACCCTTAGGCAAAAGGAGGGAATTATTTTCTGCTTTTTAAAATTAAATTGCAGCAAAGAAACAACAACAACACCTTATCATTGTGAGATCAGAAAACAGGTACAGAACAAAACAATGTGAAAAACAACAGGCCTGTGAGAAAGATAGACGAAAGTGGCAAATAAACACTGATAAAAGTTAACCATTAGATCAGTGTTCCCCAACCTTGACAAATTTATGATGCGTGGACTTCAACTCCCAGATTGCTGGCTGGGGATTTCTGGAAATTGAAGTCCTTATATTTTAAAATTGCCAAGGTTAAGAAACACTGCTTTAGATGAACACACAGTACATGGAGGCGTATATTTACTCTTTACTTTCAGACTAAAATTAGGATAATAATAACTTTCATGCTTTTATAATAACATTGGTTCCCCCCCACCCAGTATTCACAGTTCTCTCCTTAAATATTCATTTTTCCACCTTACAATGAGGAGTTCCTATTAACTCTCTTCCTCAATCACTGGCATTTACATAATGATCCAACATTCATTATGGTATTTGGGGTCAGTGCTCTAATCCCCACTAATGTATCATGTAGTTCTGTTCATGTCAGATGCAAAAAAAAAAAAAAGCAGTTGAAAATCAAATGGACCATAAAGGAGATTTTAACATTTTTAATGCAGCAAGAAAAAAACAACCTGTGTTTGGAGCAAAAATTAGTTTGATTTCTTTTACTTTTGGAACTGATTACATGAATATTAATTCTGTTTTCAACATGAAATTATCTCAGACCTGGGGAAACTAGGTACCTATTAGGCCAACAATATACTGTAGACCAGACTAAGAAACTATTCCATACGTTTAGAGCTATTTTTATTGTAACAGTTACAGTAATACAATTTTGCCAATCTGAAAGTACTTCCCCTCCCTCACTTCATGTGAACTAGGGAGGGGTTTGTGGGAGATAACATCTCATGTCATTTTTGTGGTCTGATTTCAAGCCCCTCTTATCTGACAATTGCTTTGGTAGTAGTTCTTTATGTCCCTCAAGACCATTGCATATGCCCTTCTAAGATTCATGTTTCCATTTCAGATTATATCACTTTAATATACAAATCCCCCAGGTAACGAATCTCTGACTTATAAACAGTTGCTAGATACTAATGGGTTGACTGCAAAATGGTGGACAGCCAACCAGCAATGATATCTGACTCAAAAAGAGAAAGTCAGGTGTGTACTGTTAAGTAGAGTGTTGGCACTGCAGGTAGGGAGGCCTGTTGGTGTCTCTCTCATGCAGTTTCTCTTTCATGCTTAGCTGTTGGTGCTACAGGTGGGGAAGACATGGCAGTGTCCCTCTTTCTCTCTCACACACATGCAGCTGGCAAGGGAAATCTCAGTTACCTCAGCTCAGTCTGAGCTGCAGTTTGTTCTGACCTAGGCTTCCTTAAAAAACATGAAACAGTCTTGGTCCGGGCAAAACCTCTTTTATTTACATGACTGTGAATTCCTTTCATTCACAGTTCACAAGGCTTCAAAAACAAGCTTTCAGAGGAATGTTTATCAACATGAACCTTATCTTGCTTGGTGAGCTGCCAAATAACTAGTTTCGAAATGAAGGGCAAGGCAACACTTGGCACAGAGTCTCTTATAGTCACAGAACTTTCCACTCTTGAAATGACCGAAAGAATGAATTGTTCCATGCAGAAGCCCATTCCCCATTTGCTCCTCTTTTGTTTCCTATGGGTGGGATCAATCACTTCCAAGGTACAGCTTTACTCCCAAGTTGACCCTGCTTTCTTAGTTGTTCTTGTCTTCTGGCAGCTCTGCGGGTACACACACTAGTTTGTAGTTTGTAGTTTAAGTTTATTTATAGGCCGCCCTTTTCCCTGAGGGGACTCAGGGCGGTCCACAACTTATATAGGAAGGGGAAACATACAATGACATATAGGACAATACATAATTAAAAGAATAGAGCAACATTCATCATTCGGGCGGGGATGGATTATAATCTTTAACCCCAGGCCTGACGGGATAGCCAGGTCTTGAGGGCTGTGCGGAAGGTCTGGAGGGTGGTGAGGGTACGAATCTCCACGGGGAGATCGTTCCAAAGGGTCGGAGCTGCTACTGAAAAGGCTCTCCTCCGCGTAGTTGCCAGTCGACACTGACTGGCAGATGGAACTCGGAGGAGGCCCAATCTATGCGATCTAATGGGTCGCAAGGAGGTAATTGGCAGGAGGCGGTCTCTCAAGTACCCAGATCCACTACTATGAAGGGCTTTGTAGATGGTAAGTAGCACCTTGAAGTGCACCCGGAGATCAACAGGTAGCCAGCGCAGCTCGCGGAGTATAGGTGTTATGTGGGCGAACCGAGGTGCACCCACAATCACTCGCGCAGCCGCATTCTGGACTAGCTGAAGTTGCCGGATGCTCTTCAAGGGCAGCCCCATGTAGAGCACGTTGCAATATTCCAGCCTAGAGGTCACAAGGGCCCGAGTGACTGTTGTGAGAGCCTCCCGGTTCAGGTAGGGTCGCAACTGGCGCACCAGGCGAACCTGGGCAAATGCCCCCCTGGTCACAGCCAACAGGTGGTAGTCAAAGGTCAGCTGTGCATCCAGAAGGACTCCCAAGTTGCGAACCCTGGAGGGTGGTGAGGGTACGAATCTCCACGGGGAGATCGTTCCAAAGGGTCGGAACACTAGGCACAGGCTCCAGCTGTTATTCTGCTTTACTGCTGTCTAGCTCCCTCTCTACCTCCAAAGCAGAGCCCTTGTCTGAGCTTTCCTCAGCACCCAGGACTAGCCCATGTTCCTTCCCAACCTCCTCTCTTTCTGACTCTGCTGCCCTCTTCACTGGCCACTGGTGGGCCAAAACACAGTTGTCTTTGCCACTCTGCATTCAGAGGCCCCTAGTGCTCTGCGTTCTGCTGCTGCAGGTAACTTTTCCCATTTCTGTGCTCCCACTATTGACAAAGAGTGTCCACCTAGGCCCTTCAGGAGTCATCTGCTGGTCATGTGAGGCCATCTTTCCCAGGTATTGTGAGGAAACTGCAGACTCTGGGGAAGAAAGCCTTGGATAGCCAGCAGCTGCCTCAGTAAGGGCCAAGTTGAATATGTTTGGTCATAAGCAGGAACAAGGAGAAGCTAAGCTCAGCTGGGGTGGCATTGGGCACAGAATGTGGGAGGTGAAAAGAGGATAGATAGGGAGCAATAGGTAAGTGAGAGCAGTTGCAAGCACCACCTTGAATATATGAATGCAGGGCACTGCAACAACCATAATTTTGGGGAACAGTCAAAAGTCCTTTTGATTAGCACTAGCATAACTTTGAACAGACACTGAACAAATGGTCATATGTAAAGGACTACCTGTTCTTATGTATTGTTTTCTAAACATAAAGCTTCTGTTTACATCATGGTGTAGTAGAGTATATTCACCAGGCATGGACAGGCATTATTATTCTTCCCGGAATCCAGAATTTTGGTGCTAAGTGTGAACGAGATTAAAACAGTCCTACCCTCTCCTTAACTGAAGAGTTTATTTTATAAAAAGGACCTTGAAAATAAGAATCTGCATGGGTGTATCAAGGAAGGAATCAAACCAGAAACATAGTAGAGATCTGAGGATAAGAAACTGAGGAAAACCAACACCTCAGGAATAGTCTTCAGATAGTAATGGAAAACTTCAGTTCTTGGAACTGCAGAATGGCTGAGAGGCAGAGCTGAAGTTTGGGAAGGAAAAGAATCTAACTAGGGTCTGCAAATCCAACCAAGACCATTGGATGCTGAAGCCCAGGTCAGTGGAGGGATTCAATTTTTTTTTACTATTGGTTCTATGGGCATGGCTTGTGGGTGTGGAATGGCTTGGTGGGGTGGCTTGGCGGGCGTGGCAGGGAAAAGATATTGTAAAATCTCCATTCTCTCCCCACTCCAGGTGAAGGATAGCGCAAAATACCCATTCCCTCCCGATCAACTGGGATGCGGGAGGCAGAGAATAGATAGGGAATGGGCCAGTCAGAGGTGGTATTTACCAGTTCTCCAAACTTCTCAAAATTTCTGCTACCGGTTCTCCAGAACATGCTGGATACCACCTTTGGTCCAGGTTCAGAACTCTACAAACCAACTCCAAAAGCAGACGACTGGTAGTGTGTGTTTGGGTGAGAGAAAAGCTCATTTGTGAGTTCCTTCCCTTTGTTGTTGTTAGTTACAAAGTCATGTTTGGCCCATCACAACCACATGGACAACATTCATCCAGGCCTTCCTGTCCTCTACCATCCTCTGGAGTCCATTTAAGCTCACACCTACTGCTTCGGTGACTCCATCGAGCCACCTCATTCTCTGTTGTCCCCTTCTCCTTTTGCCCGCAGTCTTTCCCAGCATTAGGCTCTTTTCCAGTGAGTCCTTCCTTCTCATTAGGTGGCCAAAGTATTTGAGTTTCATCTTCAGGATCTGGCCTTCTAAAGAGCAGTCAGAGTTGATCTCCCCCAGGACTGACCAGTTTGATAGTCTTGCAGTCTGAGACTCACTGGAGTCTTCTCCAGCACCATAATTCAAAGGCCTCAATTCTTTGGTGCCCAGCCTTTCTTATGGTCCAACTTTCACAGCCATACATTGCAACTGGAAAAACCATAGCCTTGACTATATGGACTTTTGTTGGTACTTCACTTAGTGGAAATGAAAAGCATTTTCATATGCAAATAGACTGAGATTGACTATAACAGTTAAAAATCTGGGGGAAAAGAGAATCAAAGAGCTAGGAAACAGTAAGATAAGAACACATCTACTGCTATAAACATAAGAATAGAAAAAGAGAAATAGAACTTCGAAGTACAAGTTTATAGATTAAATAAGAATAGGAATAGCTGTAAAACTCATAGTAATGGGAAGATAGTAGAATTAGATAGCAACTTGATTGTACTATAAAAGCCTTTTGTGTGGAAAAAACTTTGTGTTCTGTACCATATTAAGAAAACAGCTAAAAATGGGATTCTGATACATCTGGCAAATTAGCCATTTTCCAGTTATCTAAACTACATAATCTAGATACATCAAAAGCTAATTTCCACAACTTCTGTACATCTGCTGAAAAAGCTACTTATTAGTACTTTAGCAAAGCTGAATTCTTGAAGAACATTTGGTAGCTCATAATGGAGTTATAGATGCTTGTTTTGCTTTTTAAATAAATTGGCCTGGAACATGTTAAACAGCAGTAGCTTTGTTCATTTACAGTAATATAACAATATCTAAACTGCTTATAATCTTTCCTTACTTGGGTAACATCAGCACACTGGTGGCATTTGTTATATATTTAGAATTCTTTATTGGCCAAGTGTGATTGGACACATAAGATATTTGTCCCCGGTATGTAAGCTCTCAGTTTACATACAGGCAACAAGTGATAAATCATGATGATAATCATAAAATACAATCTCATAACTCACACACCTACATCAAAAATAACCCAAACAGAATATAACTAAATCATATTGTTCTCAGGGACAAAATTGATAGAAAATCTAGTTATCCTTTTTGGATTGTAGAACAAGGGCCAGTGCTGTACTTGCTGTCAATCCTGGAGCAAACTTATAAAGTCAGTATTGTTGACTGCAATCTCAACTGTCTGTTGAAGCAATAGCAATATTACCACCGCTGTGAAAGAAATGTATCTGTGTATGTGTGAAACAATAACCACTTTGTCATATTGTCTTTTATGGGGAATGTGAGTCTTAACTGACGCTTAAAGGAATTTGTACACTCTGTCTTCACCCACTGAAATAAGAAATGGGTTCCCAAAATTATAGGTATAAGTTGTGAATGTTCTATATGTTTCTGTGTGTGTGTGTGCGCGCGCGTACATGTCAGTGGTGGGAGTCAATTTTTTTTACTACCAGTTCTGTGGACGTGGCATGGCTTTGTGAGCATGGCTTTGTGGACATGGCAGGGGAAGGATACTGTAAAATCTCCATTCCCCCCCCCCCCAGGGGAAGGTTACTGCAAAATCTCAATTTCCTTCCGATCAGCTGGGACTTGGAAGACAGAGAATAGATGAGGGCCGGGCCAGTCAGAGGTGGTATTTACCGGTTCTTCGCTACTCAGAATTTCTGCTACGGTTCTCCAGAACTGGTCAGAACCTGCTGAATATCTCCTCTGGTGTGTGAGTGAGAAAGAAATAGAGAGATAAATGGCAAGAGGAATAACATAAAGGGCTTACCATTTAATATGTGGATGTTGAACAGTAATTGTGTAACTATTTCTTTTGGAATAAATAAGCATTTGTTTGCAAGTTTGTTACTGAAGGTATAATTGAAAAACTAGCTGCAGAGAGAAAATTTAATATTCACTAATCCTAGATATCGGATTTGATATTTTTGAAGGGGGATGGTGTCTAACCTCTTTAATTTCATTGTATTTTTTTAGTTCACAGGCTTACTTTCATCTTTTCTTTTTGCTGAATTATATATCTAATAGATATTATGACTGTTCAAATTGATTTTCATTATCACAAATAAAATCAGTTTATTTAAATTGGTTGACATTTTACATACCATATAACTGGATATCAGTTTATCATAAATATGTGTAGATGATTCTGAAATTTACTGACTAAACATAATCACTCTGGCATGACATTAGAAAAGAAAACAGCAAACCCATGAAAATATAGTGCAATAAATGAATCCAAAAGACAGCTGATAAAACGGAGCTTGGATAATCAGGATAGCTTGCTTGCTGTAAAGCTTTAGTGATGGCATTGAAATCCTTATTCCTTTGCAGAATTTGCATTCAGAAGGCAGAAAATACAAAAGAGGAATACAAATTGTACAATTGAAGTCAGCACTGAAAGAGCAATGAAAGGATATCACTCCTTTTTGAACCAAATCGAACATGGCCTTTTCATCACAATTCTTACAGTGCTGAATGGGTACACATTGCAGAAATGCGTGCTCAGAAAATTCATCCAGTATCGGCCATTCCTGACCTAAGCCTAAATGAATCAGAAGTGTTATGGGAGAGATGTGTACGGCCACCCAAATTTGTGCTTTAAGATCAGAGGTGGTATTCAGTAGGCTCTGACCAGTTCTGGAGAACCGGTAGTGGAAATTTTGAGTAGTTCGGAGAACTGGTAAATGCCACCTCTGACTGGCCCTGCTCCCATCTATTCTCTGCCTTCCCAGCTGATCGGGAGGGAATGGGGATTTTGCAGTAACCTTCCCCTGCCACACCCACCAAGCCACACCACACCACGCCCACCAAGCCACGTCCATAGAACCGGTAATAATTTTTTTTGTATCCCATCACTGTTTAAGATGGGCAATCATGCAAATCCTTTAAGTTAGATAAATACACAGAAGAGAGCATAAACAGTTTTAGCTAGTGATGAGGCTGAGCAAATTATATTAATTGTTCATTGTGGTGAATTTCCCATCAGTATTTATTAAAAAGGATGGTAAAGACTTTAGCAAGCTATAGATACAGGTAGTCCTCAACTTACAACAGTTCGTTTAGTGATGCTTCAAAATTACAATGCCACTGAAAAGAGTGGCTTATGACCATTTTTCACACTTACAATTGTTGCAGCATCCCCATGGTCCAAAAATCCAGAAATTGGCAACTGACTCATATTTATGACAGTTGTCGTGTCCTAAGGTCATGTGATCACATTTTGAGACCTTTTGACAAGCAAAGTCAATGGGGAAGCACAGCTTAACAACTGCAGTGATTCACTTAACAACTGTGGCAAGAAAGGTCATAAAATGGAGCAAAACACACTTACCAATTGTTTCACTTAAGAACAGAAAGTTTGGGCTCAATGGTGGTCGTGTGTCGAGGATTATCTGTATGCCTTTTTGGTTTGGAAATGTTAAACCCAGCAGGCAGCATGAAGATGGCTGGACAGTGAATTGAAGAAGATACAAGTTGCACAGTATCCACAGTATTATCTGCATGAATGTATAAATAACAGGTCAGGATACATGAAATATCCAAAGTGTACCATGGGAGTGTAGGAAGTTATCACCCAGCCCTCTCCCAGAAAAATGAAATATCCTAGGAAATATTGAAAAGGCAGAATATTTCTCTGGATGTGAAAAGGAAGAAACATGTTTTAAAAGACAGAATAGCTGCCTGCAGCTTCCTTGTCAATGAGCCATTAACGGCTGAGCTAGTCCACTTTACATAATAAAGAGTTCTCCCCTTCAGCTCCAGAGTGATGGGATTAAGGCATGATAATATTGGCCCTTTACCCAAGTCGCCACATGGCATCGGAGAACTCAACCAAACCTGGATTCAAAACACAGCCTAGAGAGTTGCCCCTGCATGGCCCCATGGGAGTCTGACAACCAATCAGAATAAAGCTCAAGATCAAAGGCCTCAGAGAGGGCATAAAACCAGGGACTCAGCTTCTCTTCTGCCCTTCCCTTCTCTTCTCCACCAACATTGAAGCATGTGATCACCTTTTCTGTTCAGGACTCAAGCCATCTTTCCAAGCAGCCTCCATGTCTCCAGTGTCTTTTTCCCCACTTGGAGCCGAACCCAGAAGGACATTTCTTCCAACAGGAGGAAATAAAAAGTTTGAAAGATCATTTAGATATTTTATGTTGAGTGATGAAATATTTGATTCTAATTCTGAAAATGTTTCAGTTATAAGGATCCCCCCCCCTCCATTTGTTTCTGTGTATATGATCAGTTTTGGAAAGGATGTATTGCATTCCAAAATGCAAAGGGATGAAGAAAAGATGACTAAACCAGTCCGTTCATTATTCTGACCTTTGAAAAATCTAGATTATATTAATGAAAGTTAAATCCATCCCAATGCATATTAACATAATGAACTCAATTCATTTAAATGATCAATATCAAAAATATTGAAAAGCATTTTTGTTAAAAAGAAACACATTGCATACATAGCAGTATGATGTAATGATGTAATGTAATGACCATTCTTACCACAGGGTAGGATGTTCCAGATGGCAGGTGCCATGGCAGAGAAGGCTTTTCTCCTGGATCCCACCAAATGAAATTCCTTCGATGATGGGAGCTGCAGTATGCCCCTTCTGCTCATGTGGGTGGGTGGGCCAGTCCCATTGAGACAGCTCCTCAAATGGACCGATGCTATGCAGGGCTTTAAAAGTGATAATCAAGACTTGAAGGTGGCGCAGTGGTTAGGGTGCAGTACTGCAGGCCACTTCAGCTGACTGTTATCTGCAGTTCAGCGGTTCTAATCTCACCGGCTCAAGGTTGACTCAGCCTTCCATCCTTCCGAGGTGGGTGAAATGAGGACCCAGACTGTGGGGGAAATATGCTGACTCTGAAAACCGCTTAGAGAGGGCTACAAGCCCTATGAAGCGGTATATAAGTCTAACTGCTATTGCTATTGCTAATTTCATCTGGAAGGAAACCAGCAACCGGTAGTTCATGAAGCAGTGGTGTAAAATGGGCCACTCTAGGATCCCTAAGAACTGCCTGTGCTGTTGCATACTGTGCAGTGGTGGGTTTCCAACTTTTTTAGAACCTCTTCTGTAGGTGTGGCCTGTTTTGTGGGAGTGGCTTGGCAGTCATGTGACCAGGTGGGAGTGGCTTGGTAGTCATGTGACCGGGTGGGAGTGGCTTGGCAGTCATGTGACCAGGTGGGCATGGCCAACTTGGAAAATGTGGTAAAACTCACTTAACGACGCTCTTGATTAGCAACCATAATTTTGGAATCAATTATGGCCATAAGTTCTCTTCCTTCCTTCCTTCCTTCCTTCCTTCCTTCCTTCCTTCCTTCCTTCCTTCCTTCCTTCCTTCCTTCCTTCCTTCCTTCCTTCCTTCCTTTCTTTTTTCTTTTTTCTTTTTTCTTTCTTTCTCTTTCTCTCCCTTTTTCTTTCTATCTCTCCTTGTGTCTGTCTGTATGTCTCTCTCTCTCTCTGTGTGGTTCTTTGTCATTCTCTCCTTCCCTCCTTCCCTCCCTCCCTCCCTCCCTCTCTGTTATTCTCTCTGTGTGTCTGTCTGTCTCTCTCTCTCAATGTATTTCTCTGTCTCTCTCTCCTCCCTCCCCCATCTCTGTCACTCTCTCTCTGTGTCTCTCACTCACTCACTCACTCTCTGTGTCTCTCTGTCTCTCTCTCCTCCCTCTCTTTCTGTGTATGTGTGTGTGTGTCTGTCTCTCACTCTCTCTCTCTCTCTGTGTCTCTCTCTGTCTCTCTCCCCTCCCTTCTCCTGTCTCTGTGTGTATGTATGTGTCTGTTTATCTCTCACTCTCTCTCTCTGTCACTCTCTCTCTGTGTCTCTCACTCACTCACGCTCTGTGTCTCTCTGTCTCTTTCCCTCTCTCTCTCCCCTCCCTTCCCTCTATCTGTCACTCTCTCTGTGTGTGTATGTGTGTGCGTCTGTCTCTCCCTCTCTCTCTGTCTCTCTCTCTGTGTCTCTCCCTCTCTATCTCTGTCTCTCTCCCTCTCTCTGTGTGTCTCCCTCCCTTTCTCTCTCGCTCTGTCATTCTGTGTGTATGTGTGTGTGTGTTTCAGTCACTCTCTCTGTCTCTCTCCCCTCCCTGCCCCTCTCTGTCTCTCTATCTCTGTGTGTGTGTCTCTCAGTCTTTCTCTGATTCCCTCCCTCCCTCCCTCCCTCCCTCTCCCTCTCTGTGCCTCTGTCTGTCTGTCTGTCTTACACACACACATACACACACACACACACACGCATATGATGTGATCACCTTGTTGGGTGTTCCAATCACATTTGAAACACTCAGCAACTGGCTTGCATTTATCGTTTTGTGCAGCATTCTGCAGTCATAGGACCAACATATATGATTAAAAGTACCCGGCAGTGGCGTTTTTCCCTTGGGGGCTCTGCAGAACATCCCAAGACTTTGGAGGGAAGCTTACAGCCTGGGAAGATGAGAAATGTGAGGTGGACCTCATCGCCGGCCGCGCAGAGCCTCGCTGCTGCTCCATGCCATGGAAAACATAGGCGCACATGCACAGCTCACAAAATTACAGCCTCGGAGACTTTGTAACAGAGGGAACTTGTTCTTACTCACCCAGGCTTCTGCAGAAGCTTCCTTCTGAAGTCTTCCAAGAAAGGAAGGGCCAGTTGGGAGAGGGATTTTGGTCCTGCTCCGGGCTGTAATTGCATGGGGCATGCGTGCACCTATGTTTTCCACGGAGTGGGGCCGTGGCCGGAAGACGAGGAACGTGAGGTGGTGCAACGGTGGTGGCAGCGGCGGGGGGAGTTGGGACACTGCCCGCTGAGCAGCACGACCCACAGCTAGCCCAGGAGCAGTAGCCGCTGCCGCCAGCCGCCCCGCCCCGCCATCGCTTGCTTCCACTCAGGTCAGACCCCAGGGGGATACAGAGGGGGCGTGATGGCAGCGACAGCAGTAGAGCAGGGGGAACGCTTTGGTGGGCATTGAGGGAAGGAAGAAATGAAGGAGGCTGCAGGCTCCTTTGCCGTCGGCTATGCTATCTCCTTTCATTCTCTGTTGCCCAAACAAACTACTGCCTATCACCCCATGCTCAGCAAAGAAAATCCAGGGAAGTCCTTTGCTGGCGGCCAGGTTCTAGGACGCCTGGCCGCCAGCCAAGGACAACCCCAGACTTGCTTTGTTGAGCACAGGTCGACAGGCGGTAGTTTGCGTGGCACAGCCAGTGCCTAGGAGGTCCTAGGAGACTGGCCGTGCTGCGTAAGCTCCTGCTGCTGTCCCCACCCCCATGCCCCTGCTTGCTGGTGGCCAGGCATCTTAGGCAAGTCTGGGGACCTGGCAAAGGCCTTGCAAGGTCCCTGAACTTGCCAAAGTTGCCAGCTGCGCCACATAAGCTCCCACCATGATCCCCACCCCCACGCCCATGCTTGCTGGTGGCCATGCAGCCTTGAGCTATAAGCGAGCCGGGGATCCTGCAAGGCCACAAAAGGTCAATGGACTCACAGGCTTCTCCAGCTGGCCTGCCGCTGCCCCTCCCTCTCCCTGCGCTTAGTTGCAGATTACTTACCTCCTCGGCAGGCAGCAATAGAGAGCTAAGCAGGTGGGCGGGGCAAGCATGGTGCGGACGGGCTGGGGAGGGAGATGGAGCTGGTTCTAAATGGCATGGTAGATTTGTGGATCCTCTTCTATAGAACCGGTTAGAACCAGCAGGAACCCACCCCTGATACTGTGCCACCTATAGCTTTCAAAAGATCTTCAAGGGTAACCCCATGTAGAGTGCATTGAAATGGTACAAACCTGAGGTGATTAGGGATTGAGTGACTGAGTGTATGGACTCCTGATCAGGAAAGACCGCAACTGGCACACAAAATGAAGTTGTTCAAAGGTTGTCCTAGTTAGCTACCTAGTTCTGTGGTATCCTTGAGCAACAGATGATGGCCTACGGTTATGATTCTTTCTGTTTGTTGGTTCAATTTCCATATAATCTCTTTACAAAATATAACTGGTTGACAAGGAATTAGAAAGTACCTGCACTTATGGTATTCCAGGATGCTCAAAATTATGCAGTGTGTTGTACCAAATCAGCTATGAAACATGACAATCCACTTACATGGCTTTTAGAAGGGACTTGCTCCAGCTATGGTGTGGAGAAAGCCTGCACATTCCTTGGACAGTGAAGATGACAAAGAAGCAACTACTGGAGCGTATAAAAGCAGACATCTTGCTGGAAGGCAAAAATCACAAAATTCTGCCTTACAGCATTTCGTGCAATCAAAATCACTAGAAAAGGCAGTTATGCTTGGAATGGGTAGCAGTAAAAGAAATGAGACTGCCAAAAACTATAGTAGCTAGTCGTCATCAAAGCCAACAACAGCCAGAGCATAAACAGCTGAAAGATTAGAAAATATGGAGAGAGCTTGTCCACAGAATTGCTAAGAATCAGATATGATTGAATATCCATCAATGAATGTCATAATCATTAAATAAATCCATGGAGAATTTGGCTATCTATTGTAATTGGTCTCTATGGCTATATTCTGGCTCTTGAGTTGCAGAGAGCACACCTTATATATCACCTGCTGGGAACTGACGTGGAAGATATTCATTGTGTGACACAGATTGCTGAACTAGATGGGCCTTTGATTTGATTTTGAACAAGGTCTTTAGATTCCTATAACTAACAGGCTTAATTATACCAATAGTATCATCCAAACCTAGTAACAAGTGACATATTGTCAGTTAGGTGTGTGTGCGTACATCAGAGGTGGGTTCCTACCAGTTCGCACCTATTCGGTAGAACCGGTTCGTCAAATCTACCGAACCGGTTAGAAGAGGTTCCACCAGTGGACCCGGAAAGCAGGCCACACCTACAGAAGAGGTTCCAAAATGGTTTGAAACCCACCACTGGTCCTTGGATATGATTATTCTACACTATCACGCTCATATTTATAAAACTCAGTGCCTCTGTGAAAGGTAAGGATGACTACTGCGTTTGTGGTGCAATCAGAACATTGCGTGTGTTGAAGTTGTTTTCACGCAAACCAAAGATGCCTTTTAAAAAACAAGTTGACATCCTATTCTTATGCAGGCCAGTGCTGTGTGTGAGGTCATTTAAGGTGGTTCTGACAAGTGTCGTCGGCATCTTCATATCTGGTCACATGGGCAGCAAGCCACTCCCATCCGGTCACATGGGCGGCAAGCCACTCCCACAAAGGAGGCCACACCCACAGAGTAGGTTCGAACAATTTTTGAAACCCACCACTGGCGTACATGCATGCATGCATATGCATGCTGGTCTTGTTGTATTCGGGTCTTTTCCCATGTAAGATTGAGATTGTCTTGGCAACTTCAGGCAGGTGTTTTCAGCTTAAAGCGTGGTCAGAGCTGCCGTCTTTCTATAAATCTTGGTGGGTGATGGTGGAATACTGGCTCTGTTTCAGTAAGGGAATTGATTGGCTGTGTGGATGTATAATGATTGGTAGATGGGGGCTGATTGGTGCTGGCTGTGTGTCCATTGTTGTTTTGTGTTGTAACAGCCTGGGTGGTGGGTGGGGCTCGTTTGTTGACTAGGGGTGATTTACAGATGTCTGATAGGCAGGAGGTATCGTCATGTTTATTCATGTTGTGGGGATGTTTCTCTATTTCGATAGCTTCCATAATTATTCTCTTGTTGAAGTGTTCGGTTTTGGAGATTAATTTGGTTCCTTCAAAATTAATTTCATGTTCTGTAGTTTTAAGGTGCTGGAAAATGGAGAAAGTTTTTTCTTTTTTTCTTACTGTGTTCTTGTGTTCTGCGATGCATGCATTTATTCTCCTGTTCGTTTGTTCGTTTGTCCTATGTACTGTATGTTGCAGGGCAGATTTTCCATGGTGTGTGTGTGTGTGTGTGTGTGTGTGTGTGTGTGTGTGTATGTGTACACACACACATACACACACACATATACATACATATAAATACATATACATATACATACACGTATGTATGTATGTATGTATGTATGTATGTATGTATGCATGTATGTATGTATGCAGGTCTTGGGGCAGGATATCACTACACTAGAGCTCAGGATGTCATCACACAGCCCAATACCCAGGTCGTTGCAACACAAAAGACTAATGGGCACACAGCTAGTACTTCAGCCACACAGGATGTTACAAAATAGCCAACTAATCTGCAAACATCAACTCCATCAACTAATCAAGATGTTATTACACAGCCAACCAGCCCGCTTACAACAACAAAGCCATCACACCCCCCACCCCCACAAATATTTATAGAAAGATGGCAGCTCCGATCACACTTTGCTCGCACAAGCACGAAGCCGAAGGCCCCAGCCTGAAGATGGCAAGTGGGACCTCGTTGAAATGTCACCAAGATACTCTCAATCTTACATGGGAAAAGATCATGCCAAGACCTGCATGTATTACATATTAGGCAGTTGTGTTAGCCACTAAGCCACAGACTCTCCTCCTTTATCAGCTTTATCTCTCTCTCTCTCTCTCTCTCTCTCTCTCTCTCTCTCCCTCCCTCCCTCCCTCCCTCCCTATCTATCTCTATCTATCTATCTATCTATCTATCTATCTATCTATCTATCTATCTATCTCTCTATCTCTATCTCTATCTCTATCTCTATCTCTATCTCTATCTCTATCTCTATCTCTATCTCTATCTCTATCTCTATCTCTATCTCTATCTCTATCTCTATCTCTATCTATCTATCTATCTATCTATCTATCTATATCGATATATATATATATATATATATCTATATATATATATCTATATCTATCTATCTATCTATCTATCTATCTATCTATCTATCTATCTATCTATCTATCTATCTATCTATCTATATATATAGGATTGCAGCATATGCAGCTGCATTGGGTCCCCAAAACTAAGGTCTGTTAGAAAGAGCAAGAGATGGAAAAGGGGGAACTGTCTATGAATGCAAATAAATTAGGGATGTCTGTCCCCAGCACTCCCTTGTGCATCTCAGGCTAGGATTTCAGTGAGGCAAATCTAGCCACTGGCTAATATAGTTCCAGGCTAGCCAATGGGTAAATCACAGTAATAGGGTTATGTGCTTAAGCAGGATTTTACAAATTGGACCTTTTCTTTTGCATTTTTCTCAGTGCAAAGAGCTATTTCCTCTAAAGCCTGCTATTTCTTTCTCTCCCTCTTTCTTCTCTTACTTTGCAAGAATCCATCTGAAAAGTTAATCTATGGCTTTATATAATGGGGTGGGGGTGGGATCAAACTCTGAAGCAACTTTGTTACTTTCGCTCCATCCCAAATCTTTAATTCAGTCCTGAAAGCTGCAATCTTTTGCCCACTTACTAAGGAGCAATTTCCATTTAGCTCACTTACTTTCTTAGTATGACTGTTCTTTAGCAATGTTAATGGTAGAGAAATAGCACTTTGTTATACCCATTTACTTTTAAACCCATAAATTATATGTGTTTATTTTTGGTTCTTCTGGCCGCACTAAAACACCTGAAAGAAAATAAAATCTATTCAAGAGATTGTCCATGAAGAGGATCTTGTAGTATTCTGATTCAAATTCTCCTTTGGAAATGAAGAGGTGATTTTGCAAATGGAAAGTAGATGGACACTTTTCCCTATGATATGTTTCTTTTTATTGTCATGCTCACATTCCGGAGATCCATTTTCAGACTTGTTAAACAGGGTGCCTTCATTGCATGGGCTTTCTTTGAACATGGATGTCTATATATTTCTAAGCAATCTGATTAAATGTGCCGATTAAACAAAATGTGGGATCTGCATCTGCATATGTTGTGAAGAAGATCAGCAAATAGCCATGGCAATGGTGTAATATGAAATTGTTTTTTCATAATGTGATTTTATTTCTTTGTTCAATTTTTATAGTTATCTGTCCAATGTAAGCCATCCTGTACATGAGACAGGATGGCTTACAATTAAAAACAAAGAATGCTTAAAATTTTTTAAAAAAATTCAAACAATACAGAACATTTTAAAAAACTAAAAACAATTAAAGCCATACAATGAAGTCACTGGGAAAGGGCTGTAATTCATAAACAATACAGGCTCTACACCCATTTTGATCCTCTGGCCTCATGCAAAGCCAAATCTTCAGGTCCTTCTGGAAGGCCATCAAGGTTGGGGCCACCCTGACATCAGAAAGAATAATATTCCATAGGGCAATGCAGCAGCAAAAAAAGGCCTTCCATCTGGTCCTGCCAGCTGATACTCTCTAGTGGATGGAATCTGCAACTCCTGTTCTGCCAGACCTGATGGGATGGATAGATATCATTGGGGAGAGCCGTTCCCTCACACAATATAACCCCACAACACATAGGACTTTATAGATTATCACCAGCACCTTGAATTACAAGGTGCAAATTGGTAATGTGGAGAGTAGAGATGTAATGGATATCTTCAAGGGTAGCCCTATGTAAACTGAATTACAGAAATCCATATGATCAGGGCATAGATGTCTGGGTATAGAGATTTTTGATCCAGAAATGGGAAGAAATGGCATACAACTGAAGCTATGCAAAGACCCTCCTAACTATAAATGCAACCTTTTTTTTTTTGAGCAGGCATATCTGGAGAAGTGCAATCCACTACAAAACCAAAGATGGTAGACTCCCACATCTAGATGGCCCCAAAGCCGCTTAAGCTATAAGTGTAAGGATCTGGATCAAAGTTTCCAAATGGTTAAAATAGGATAGAATAAGTTAGTTTGTTTGTTTTACAGACCAAACATTGCACCAACAGTGCTATATAATTGTATTCTGAGCTTACCTCTATTGTAACTGAGAATAAAAAATAGTATTGAAGCATTTGGTTACCTTTTGATTTATTTAAATAACACAACTAAACTGTTGGTATATACTAATGGAATATGCACCAATCACTTCTGAAGTATTTAATTAGCCTTTCTGATCACCTTATTTCAGTTCTTCTGACACACTTTCTTTGGTTTTAACTTAACGACAGTCACTTTACATTGTTTTTTTCCCTCAAAACATTGAATTAAACACCTTGCCCTGACTTTTTTTTTTACTATAGAGTAGATGCTTCTGTTCACCATCTGTAGGTCCATTAATCAATATTTCAAGTAAGAGCACATCACTCTGCCATACGTCTTCTATGGTCTGTAAGCAGCAGAATCTCTTTAGACAACTTAATGAGAATGACTAAAGAATGACTAAAGAACAAGTGGGTGATACTTATATCAGCTAGTACAGGAGATGTAGGGATAAAAGCTAATGGAACTTGATAGTGGAAGCATATTGTGGAGCACCACTTGCAATGATTGACGCAAGTTGGACCTTGCAACTTTAAACTAGAAACCTAAGGCTCAGTCCTTTTCACATTAAAAAAAATCCCTCTCACAAATTATAACTGGTCCTATACAGCAAGAACTAAAGCATTAGAAATACTATACAGTACACTGAATTCCTAATCATGCATTAATTCCCAGAACTGGATTAATTTGTAGAATCAACATGGAGATCTGTTTCCAGACAAATAAGAGAACTCAACCAAAAAATTTGTTATTCAGACATATCAGCCATCAATAAAAAAATAGACACAAGCCACATTTAGTCAGCATTCAAAGGTGACAATAAAAAAACTTAGGAAGCAATACTGTACAGTCATCATTGTAGGGAAACAACATAACACATTATGATTTATAACAACATAATAGATTAAAAAATACCCTGGGGAAAAAAGTCTAGGAAGAAAACAAAGATTAGCAATCAACATTCTTATAGCCAACATACAGAAAAGCGGGTTTAACACCAAGTAAACAATCAGGCAGAAACCCCCCCCCCTCTTTCATCAAGGGATCATCAAGAAGGAAACTATGCTCTCTCCAAAACTGGCAGAGCAAGGTACTGCCTCTGAACAGGCAGCAAATCCCATACTTACTTGCACCTGATGATGTTACTTAATTGGGTAATGAAATGTCTGCAAACAAACAACCAAGCTCAGAGACATTGAAACCCCCCACAAGGGAATTCAAGAACAAATAACAGTAAAGGACAAAACAGTAAAATAACAAAATATAAAACAGCAACATTTCCAAGATTTAATTTTTATCTACCTATTTTGGACAGGAACAAGTTCTTCATTTATCTCCAGAATCTACTATTACCATAGCATTTTGGAATTTTCATGGCTTATAGCTATCTATTTGTATTGCGTGGTCGGTGCAGCAGATTAAAATTAAGAGTAGAAAATACATTAGTATGTTTTAAAGGAAACTTCATGATGCATACAACTGGCACAAATAATGCTGTCATTTGTTTAAATGGAAATACTTTCAAACTCATTACCGGAAACCAGAAAGGTGAATTTTATGACTTGTACTGCTCCTGCGCCTATGACTGAAAGCAATGTAAAGCAGCAGGTATTAGTATTCATTGAAGCAACCAGATGATCAGGACTCTAAGGCATCAAAAGTAATGAAATTCTCCTACAAACAACTGCCCAGGTTTCATTAGCTAAAACTGTTAGTTCAAGCATTATTGTTCCAGAAATGGTTTGCTTGTTTGCTAGATGCTTTTGAACCATGATTTAGACACATTATATTGAGATACTTTCCTTTAAACCCTTTTCTTCCAATTATTCAAACTAAAATGCAAGTATACATTTGCAAGCTATGTATATGTAGAAGGTATTAGGGGTAATACAGTCTTTTTCTGATACTATAACTGCAACTTGAGAGTTGTGGAAACATTAATTTTTCAAATCAATTTCCAGGTGCAAGTAAGTCATTGTGGCTCTTACCCTGAGATCAGGTATTGTTAAGATTATCTTTATGATAGGAATCATCCATTTTGCAGAAATTCTCATCAGTTAGGTAATTATAATTTTAAAAAAACTAGGCCATCAAGTTGATGTTAAAGCATTTAAGAAATCCATTATTTTCCTAAAGGTCCTTTAAAATTGCATTTGCCTTATTTGTTTTATTTACAATAAATAAATGCAAGGTCAAACCAATTGTTCCCATCCAGAAGAAACTGATTTTTAAGTGCAGGACGTGTGTCAAACATGCCTGATTCTGTTGATGTGATGAAGAGACATTGTTTAACTGCAGGAGATCATGAGATCTACTTAAAATGCAATTTGCTTCCAGTTTAGCAAAATTATTTTCAAAGCTTATCAATATGATTTATTTTAAATAAAAAAGTTACTACTTAATGAAAGCAAGGAGCTACAGATATAATTTTTTATTATCATCTAATGGTCACTTTGATTTTTGCACACAACCTCTGGATCAGAGATGGGTGGCCAATTTTTTTACTACCAGTTCAGATGAGCTCCCATTTGGCTCGTGCTCACGCGACGCTTCTATGCATGCGCAGAAGTGTCCGGGCAGGTGGAAGGAGTCTCCCGCCACCACTACTACCAGTTCGGCCGATCCGGTAGCAACCCACCTCTACTCTGGATTAAATTGAAATTAAGTCATTCTCTTTCAACCCTAGAAAGGAGGCAATGGCAAACCACTTCTGAAAACCCTTACCAAGGAAAACTGCAGGGATCTGTCCTTTCAGTCACCAGGAATCAAAGGAACCCCCCTCCCCCTTTCCCCTCCCCCTCCCCCTTCCCCTCCCCCTTCCCCCTCCCAAGAAAGGATTGCTTTAGATATGGTGCCTAACCACATTCTAAATTTAAATGCTTTGAATCTGCCTTCATTTCTGAGCTAATCTGCAAATCATAATTTTGTAGTCCAATAATTTCTGAAATCATATAGTTCCTTACATGAGTCAGGCAGCTTACTTAATAAATTATACCAATAAATTATTATACTTCCTTTTATGTATGTAGAGAGTAAATTGTACCATATTTTTATTTTATTGTTTTATTTTATAATTTATTTTATTATATGTATTTTATTATTTTATTGATTCAATTTATGTACTGCCTATAGGTAAAAAGTAATGGTTCCCCTCACACATATGTGCTAATTGTTCCCAAATCTAGGGGGAGGTGTTCATCTCCATTTCAAAGCCGAAGAGCTAGCAGTGTCCAAAGATGTCTCCATGGTCATGACTAAATGCCGAAGGTGCATGGAATGCTGTTACTGTCCCACCAAAGGTGGTTCCTATTTTTCCTACTTGCATTTTTACATGCTTTTGAACTGCTAGGTTGGCAGAAGCTGGGACAAGTAACGGGAGCTCACTCTGTTATGCATTGCTAGGGATTTGAACCACAGAACTGTCAATCTTCCTGATCGATAAGCTCAGTGTCTTAGCCACTGAGCCACCATATCCCTTTTATGCTGCCCATATCCCTATCCAAATCATTTTGGTTGGCTTACAACAGAATCACATTTGTTGTCTTGTAAATGTTTAACATTACAATATTTAACATATCTACACATGTATCACTGCTGGTTATGAGAGAGAGGCAGAGCCTAGGACTGTCACAATATTTTCCATGCTCAAGTACATATCATAATATGTGTTTTAAAGAAGAAAATTGGGATAATGGGCAGAATCTTAGAAAATAAATGAGAAAAATGAATCATGACAGAAGGAAGGCTGATTCATCTATTGTAACCTACATGTCAGAAAAAGTTTCATCTGCCAAATGTGTTCATGTTAGGCAGGCACTAAAGATAGAAGGTGAGGGTCAATTTAGAAAAAGTCCGCAAATGGCTTAACAATTTTCAGTGGGTTGAAGTGTAAATAAAAAGCCAGGACTAAGAATGTTCATATTTAATTAAGGCTACACATAATTAAGTGTGGCAATCTGGTGATAAAACCTTTAAGTAATGACTCATAAAGAGATAAAAATGGAGCATGTGTTTAATCAGTCTGCAGCTCTTCAGAAATGCTGGCATACCTCAGGTGCTAATGAGACATCTGTTGCTTAGGTCATCGAAGAAAATGGAGAGGAAATAATGATGAGAAGTTTGATGAAAAAGATGTACCCAACCCATTCCCATTCTCATTCCCAACCCATTCCCTCAGCCTCTTACACCTCTATACATTTACAAACTCTTTCACACCACTTTAGTATAGCCACCAAAATTGGATTTGATTCTTGAAACCTTTCTACAGCATGACAAGATTTATTTTGCTGCAATCGAATAATGGTGGGATCAGTTCTGTCAGGAACAAATCTGTAATTCGTAAAGTTTGCCTTTTTTTAAGAACATTTCTTAGACCAGCCTTTCTCAATCTTGGTAACTTTAAGGTATGTGGACTTCAACTCCCAGAATTCCCTAGTCCACAAGAAAGCTGGTTAGGAATTCTGGAATTGCAGTCCACACATCTTAAAGTTGCCATGGTTGAGAAACACTGTCTCAGAGCAATGATTTTCAACTGGTGATAGGAATAACAGATCTTGGATAAGTTACTGAAACCTTAAGCCTTTACAATTTAAAATGCAATTTGAAAATATTACACCTACATGCCTTCTTCATGCAAAGAGCTTTTGGAAAAAAGTACACTTCTCTGGCTTCTCCATGTAATGAGATTAGAATGGGAGCAAAATCATTCATAAGATGGAGAAGTTTTATATTTGGATGTTGAGCCACCATATGCATATATTGGAGGTTTTTGTAAAGACCTATGACCTAGTTAACATGTCTCAAGTGCAATGAACATAAATTGTTTAGTACCGTATTCTGTAATTTGGAATACAATAAAACCAAAATAGATTTCAATTAAATTCACAGCATATGAATTTAATCAAATTTGATGACACTAAAATAGTTTATTTGGTAAATAAATGGATCATCCCATTTCAAAGATACATTATGTTGAAATTATAATGGGATAGATCGCTGCTTTTGTGCCTTGCAGATGCCTTTCTACAGTCCACTAATTGGTTACTAAGGAGTTCAGAGGGTTGGAATAGAAACACCTTATGATTGTAAAAAAAAATAGTCTGTCCTTTTAAAATCCTCTTATTTACCGGCATAAAAGTGAAAACAATCCATATAATTATTTGTGCTAATTGATTAAAGCCATTTCATATTGTTTTTGCAAAATTAGGCTCACAACAAAATCAATTTGACTTTTGACATTTGACTTAATTGCTACAGATGTCATTTGACCATAGCTGGGAGGTCACTATAATGGACAGCTAAGCAGCTTACAGTGTAGTTTTTAATAAAACTGCTGAATCATTTTTCTTAATCTTCTGAAGCTCAAGTCAACTATTCTATCTTGCTTTATATTATTTTTTTAAATTAATGGACTACAAATAGAAAGGCGTGTTAAGCAATATAATGCCAATATGATTAAGCTTTGCTTCTTCCAGACATTTGTTTTACATAGCTTTAAATACTCAAATCAACTGATGTATTGACTATGTTATGAAGGGAGCCAAAGGATGAACATTTGCTTTATAACTTTGTTTTGAATAGTATCCTTCTGATGAACTTCTAGAGACAATAATTTTCTCTTAATGATTATTACACCAAATAATAGTTTACACACTATTTTCTTTGATCTTCCTGGAAAAAGCATTAGATTCATTTCCTTTTCCTTTTTAACCATATCAACATGGCATTTATGTTAAATGGTTGTAGTATAATTTGAAAGATTTTTCCCATTTGATTTTCTGTAACAAAGCTTGTTAAAGACCAAATGCTGTCCTTTTAATTCTAATCTCAGAACATTTGTATAAAACTTCTTTTCAATCAGTTGATGTTTTTCAACATTGATGCAATCTTATTTTTGTCATAATTTCAGCAAAAATCTCCTGCCATTACAATAAGAAGCTTGTTCAATTCATTCCTTGATCTAGTAAGAGAATAAATGTCTTTTTCTGCCTCAACTACATAATCAGCCACATTAATTAAGCATATATGTAACTCATTTTATGCCATTCTCTCACAAGACTTAGGTTGGTATTCAGGCAATAGGTTAAGAGAGACAAGAAAAGAAACAGCAACAATCCATCATGGATTCTGAAAGATCAACTAAGTTCATGTCTTCTGGAGAGCACACTCATTTGTTAGATTTATGCTTCAACTTTCCTTCAGAAGCATAAGGCAGCTTGCATGGGATCTATGTTTTGATCTTTATAATGGCAGTTTTGTGAGGTAGTTCATGGAGACTTTCCATGATTGAGAAGAGATTTAAAACTAAAGCTTTCCGATTCTAAACCAATACTATAACCACATGTGTTCTTTTCCTGACCTAGTACCAGAAGTTGCTTTTCTTGTTTTCACTTTAGTCCTTCACTTTAGTCTACTATGATTTTTAGCTTCTAAAAATTAGAGCAGAACACTTTTAACTGATCCTATGTTAAGCTGTTGCAAAAGCACCTTTTCTTTCTGCTCATTAGTAAGTGAAAGGCCATAAAATAAAGTCTTTGCATCAAATTTGACTTCTGGTGACTATATGAAATCATTCTGTATGATTTTCTGGGCAAGAGTTCAGAAGCTATCTCATTATTCTGGGATATTTTCTGGACCCCAAGTTAGGAATCCAGAAGGATGTTTTCTCGACCCCCCAGTCCTGATATCTCCTGGTGCTTTACAAAATACTAACCAAGTTCGGTTCTGCTTAGATTTCCGAAAACAGTGACAGTTATTAAACAAATGTGCAATGTTATTTTTATATGCAAAATGGCTACTAAACAAGGGCACCTATGCAAATAAGGATAAAATACCATGGCCATCCTACTTTTCACAGAAATTGCTTAGCAATAGGGAGAACTAGCACTGTTTTTTCTTACTATCTAGAAACTGAAGACTTCTATTATGGACAGAAAACACTTTTTTAGTTTTTCTACTTGAAATTATGCAGGTTTGATAGTCACAGAAAGTATCATTATATTTGCAAATATTTAAACCAGTTTTAAATATATTGTAGGCATTTTCTTATTTTTTAAGCACACAGAATTTTGATACCAATTATCTAAAAGTGACAAACCTCATAGTCAGAAGGCAAAATGGGAGTGGTCCCATGAAATTTCATTACCTTTTTTCTTTGCTTAGTTTGTTTGTTTGATTTGTATGCTGCCTATCATGCTGCCTTAAAGCTAATTTATGCAGGGTGGTCTATGACAATTGGTGGCAACTTGCCACAGCCAACTTGCCATGACCAATTCACTGTGTGACCACTTGCCACAGTCAATTCACTGCAGGATAACTCACTGCGGGATAAGAGTTATACTAATATTGACGAAATGGTGGAATAAAATCATTAAAGAAAGATGCAAAAGGACGGACAGAATGAAATGTGAGTGATAAAAATTAAAACATTTTTACTACTACTACTACTACTACTACTACTACTACTACTACTACTACTACTACTTATTATTATTATTATTATTATTATTATACAATTGTATCACAGCGGCCAGTTGTTTCGCCGGATTTGGCATTGGTTACTAGTCGGGCCCCACCCAGGGGCCTAGGACGTCGTAACGTATTTTCGTAATATGCGTGCAGATCCAAGCAGTGCAGCTTTTTGCATTTGACTGATGGTGATTTTGTCAATTTTTAACTGTTTTAAATGTAATTTCAGTGCTTTTGGAATAGCACCCAGTGTGCCAATTACCACTGGAATTACCACTGCTGGTTTGTGCCATAGTCGTTGAATTTCGATTTTTAAGTCCTGGTATCTTGCGATTTTTTCATGTTCCTTCTCGGCGACCCTGCTATCACCTGGTATTGCGATGTCTATGATTGTGACCTTATTTTTCTCAACCAGTGTGATGTCTGGTGTATTATGCACCAGTATTTTGTCCGTTTCTTTGCAAAAATCCCACAAGATCTTGACCATCTGATTTTCAGTGACTTTTTCATGCTTATATTGTTGTTGTTGTTGTTGTTGTTGTTGTTATACAATTGTATCACAGCGGCCAGTTGTTTCGCCGGATTTGGCATTGGTTACTAGTCGGGCCCCACCCAGGGGCCTAGGACGTCGTAACGTATTTTCGTAATATGTGTGCAGATCCAAGCAGTGCGGCTTTTTGCATTTGACTGATGGTGATTTTGTCAATTTTTAACTGTTTTAAATGTAATTCCAGTGCTTTTGGTATAGCACCCAGTGTGCCAATTACCACTGGAATTATCACTGCTGGTTTGTGCCATAGTCGTTGAATTTCGATTTTTAAGTCCTGGTATCTTGCGATTTTTTCATGTTCCTTCTCGGCGACCCTGCTATCACCTGGTATTGCGATGTCTATGATTGTGACCTTATTTTTCTCAACCAGTGTGATGTCTGGTGTATTATGCGCCAGTATTTTGTCGGTTTGTATATGGAAATCCCACAAGATCTTGACCATCTGATTTTCGGTGACTTTTTCAGGCTGATGTTCCCACCAGTTTGTTGCTGTTTTAATATTATAATTTTTGCACAAATTCCAATGGATCATTTGTGTACTGAATTGTGAATTTATAATCAGTCTGCGCGATTTTTTTACAGCAGCTGAGTATGTGATCAACAGTTTCATCAACTTCTTTGCAAAGTCTGCATTTGGCATCATCAGAAGATTTTTCGATTTTGGCCTTAATGGCATTTGTGCGGATAGCTTGTTCTTGCGCAGCCAGGATTAGTGACTCTGTTTCTTTCTTTAATGTACCTGTTGTTAACCATAACCAAGTTTGTTCACTGTCCACTTTATCTTTTATTTTTTCCAGAAATTGGCCATGCAGTGCTTTGTTCTGCCAACTCTCCATTCTTGATTTTATCACATCTTTTCTGTATTCTTGTTTCGTCTGTTGGGCCTTCAGTAGATTTTTGTTGTTTACTTCGATTAATAGATGTTCTTGACTTTCTTTTAAATAATCAGCCAGTGCATGTTTTTCTTCTTCAACTGTTTGCTTCACTTGTAATAATCCTCTGCCACCTGATTTTCGGGGCAGATACAGTCTATCAGTATCACCACGTGGATGTAAACTGTAGTGCATTGTCATTGGGTTTTTCGGTTCAAAAGGTCCAAATCAGCTTGTGTCCAGTTAACTATACCAGCTGTGTATCTTATAACTGTATTGCCCAGGTATTTATGGCCTTGATTGTATTTCCACCATTCAATTTAGATTTCAAAATTTTCCTAACTCTGTTGGTGTACTCTTGCCTGACAATAGTTTTTACTTCTCCATGCTTGATGTTATCCAACTGCAGAATGCCTAAGTATTTGTAGGCTTCATTTTTTTGCATTTAATTAATTGGCTATTGGGCATTTCAATTCCCTCACATGCAGTGATTTTGCCCCTTTTTATGGATACAGTGGCGCATTTTTCCATGCCAAACTGCATTGAAATATCGGTGCTGAATACTCGGACTGTGTTTGTCAATGATTGGATTTCTATTTCTGACTTTCCATAGAGTTTCAAATCATCCATATATAATAAATGCGAATTTTTTTCAGCTTCTTTGGCTGTTTGGTAGCCTAATTTCATTTTTAAATTTCATTCAGTTGCCTAGCCAATATTGCATGTAAACTGGTCAGATATTTGAGCCAGAAACCATGTAATTGGTCCTTTCCAGGTGATGTCCAATTCTTTACCTTTTTAACTTGATTTTTGACCATCTCAGTTGTTATTTCTAATACTTGCATTTGTTTGTTGCCAATGCTTTTCTCAAAGTCATGTATCCACTTTGCTTCCTTGTTGTAGTCCTTTGCATTTTCCCACAATTCTTTCCAGAATTCAACTGTGGCCTGTTTTTCTGGTTTTTCACTTTTGGTGTCACCATTCACATTAAGACTTTGATAAAAACGCCATTGGTCTGATCGAAATTGCTGATTTTGTTTATATTGGATGATTCGTGCCTCATATCTTTCAATTTTTCTAGCTGTTGCTGTGATGTTATTTCCTCCCTGAGAGCTTCTTCTGTGTGTTCTACTATAATGTCTTTAGTTGTGTCTTGAATATCAGTTATTTCCGCTGGTGATATTGTTTTTTGGGTTTTGCAATTTGCCTGAATTTCCTCATGTTCAACTTCACTAAACACTTTATTCCATATAATAAATCGCCTTTGATCTGCTAGTCATTGTTCACTAACATTTGAATCTGGATATTGTTGTTTCCATAATTCATACATTCGCTTTAAATAGCCTCTTTTTTCTGGCTCTGAGTTGTAGTAACAGGCCATTATGGCACAGTTTTCATCTGCACTATATTTTTGTCGTTTTGTTGGCTGGTCCACTTGTAGCCCACTTATCGACGGATGTCCAGGGACCCCAACATCTGCTGCGGCCCTTGTTAACCCGCGCGATGACCGATGCGGTATGGAATTCTTATTTGTTTTTTTCACCATATTGTATGGGTTGGCAGGTTTATTTTTACGGGACCAGATGCCAACCTGACCCCAACCCTCCTCCTTTCTCATCCGGGCTTGGGACCGGCAATGGCGGAGTTGTTGTTGTTGTTGTTGTTGTTGTTGTTGTTGTTATTATTATTATTATTATTATTATTATTATTATTATTATAGTACAATTGTATCACAGCGGCCAGTTGTTTCGCTGGATTTGGCATTGGTTACTAGTCGGGCCCCACCCAGGGGCCTAGGACGTCGTAACGTATTTTCGTAATATGCGTGCAGATCCAAGCAGTGCGGCTTTTTGCATTTGACTGATGGTGATTTTGTCAATTTTTAACTGTTTTAAATGTAATTCCAGTGCTTTTGGAATAGCACCCAGTGTGCCAATTACCACTGGAATTACCACTGCTGGTTTGTGCCATAGTCGTTGAATTTCGATTTTTAAGTCCTGGTATCTTGCGATTTTTTTATGTTCCTTCTCGGCGACCCTGCTATCACCTGGTATTGCGATGTCTATGATTGTGACCTTATTTTTCTCAACCAGTGTGATGTCTGGTGTATTATGCGCCAGTATTTTGTCTGTTTGTATACGGAAATCCCACAAGATCTTGACCATCTGATTTTCTGTGACTTTTTCAGGCTGATGTTCCCACCAGTTTGTTGCTGTTTTAATATTATAATTTTTGCACAAATTCCAATGGATCATTTGTGCTACTGAATTGTGCCGCAATTTATAATCATTATAATCATTATAATAATTATAATAATAATCAATTATTATTATTATTATTATTATTATTATTATTTTATTATTTTTATTATTATTTTATTATTATTATTATTATTACAATAATAATGTCGCATGGTGAGTTGGCACAGTGAGTTGGCCACAGCGAATTTTCTCATTCCATACCCAGGTTGTTTCAGCAATGACATTTTTTTAAAAAAAAATTGGTTCTCCATATAATATGAATATCTCTGGGCAGCATTTTCTTTTCATCATTCTTTCCTTGAATGAACCCAAACAATCAAAGAACATATAATGAGTATCACTGAAAATGACAAAACAAAATCCAGTGAAAGCTAGGGGAATAACTAGACATGGTTGCAATTCAAAATAAATGAATGAAGAATAACAATATTCAATGTTCAAACTACCTATCTATGGAGATTCTCAAACATCCAGATCATCGGTGTACTGAAGGTGCTCTTTCAAAAGGCAACTGGAT
Organism: Thamnophis sirtalis; assembly: GCF_051295495.1. NCBI lineage: Eukaryota > Metazoa > Chordata > Lepidosauria > Squamata > Natricidae > Thamnophis > Thamnophis sirtalis. The sequence goes on along the minus strand of NW_028261381.1, from coordinate 134,111,359 downwards.
TTTGTTTTTTCCTGAAGACATTTTGCTTCTCACCCAAGAAACTTATTCAGTTTATCTCTCACTCTGTTCAAGTACTATATCTCCAGGTAACAATTTAACATGCAAGTTGAAGGAAATGCACATAGATTAGGGGTGGGTTCCAGCAGTTGCTACTGCTGGTTTGCTTGTGGGCGCTCTGCACGCATGCACAGTGCAATAAAAATTGCTCTGCGCATGCACAGAAGCCAAAAATAAGATGGCAACGCTTATGGCACTGTCCAGATAACTGGTTTGGTGGTGTGGCAGGCTGGAGTAGCTGTCGGTTCTAGTGACCCAGGCTGCCAAATCACTACTGGTTCGGTCAAACTGGGCTGATCCAGGCTGAACCGGTAGGAACCCACCACTGGCATAGACCTTAGTTATGGTAGAAATGTCATTAAAACGCATGATGTTTTGCATTTCCAGGACACGTGAATGCGCCTCTGTGAGTTGGAACCAGTCATGCTGCATGGAGACTGTCTCTTTAGTTACACCTTAGAAGGAAAGTCTTGCTATTCGTTCCTGGCATGACAATATACACGGAAAATGATTGTCTGAACATGGTTTCTGTCTCTGTTTCTTTCTTGTATCAGAGCTTCTCAAGTCCTGTAAACTTCTGCACTTAGACAACTTTTCTACAGTGTTTAAATATTCCATTGAACATAGAATACTACATTTCCAACTCTGGTTGTTGTTTCTTGGTAATCTTATACAGTTACATTTGTAGTTTTCCACAGCTTATTTGAAAGCAACATAATGAAACCTGATCATCTTGCATGCTTCAGTATGAAAACTATTGTCAATTACAAATCCTTTGAGAAATCTGCCTTGCACTTTGGAAACCACTGAGCCAGATCAAAACAATTAGATTAAAAAAACCCCACTTCATCTATCCTCCCCCCTTAAACAAGCTGTTTAATCTCAGCACTTTTCCTGAGCAATCTTAGAGCATTCTACTGTCAATTAGAGCTTATAACCATCAAAAAACATGAATAATGATAAAAAAATGCCAGTCTGGCACAAATTGTGTTTGACAATAGAAAGGTGGGAAAACAGCATAAAGAAGGGGAAAAGGAAATGGAAGAACATTATGAATGTAAGGTTTACAATCATCCGGGGAAATCTACAGAGGCAGATACTTGGATCTTTAGCAATGAGAATTTATTTTTTCTAGGGTTCTAAGTCATCCTGAATGGATCAGAAAGAAAGATAAATCTTCCCTCTTTTGGGGAAGATAGAAATATATGGCTGCATGTTATATAGATGGCAAGTGTCTAGTATGAATTTAAGGCTGCACTCATTAGCTTTTTCTTTTTATTTACAATCTAATGCAAAAAGTAGTAAAATCACCATTTCATCATTTTCTTTGTTGCTTCATGGCTAAAATAACATTTTAAAAAGGGAAAGAAAGATCCATGCAATTGAGCTGAACCAATTTAAAATTCATTTGGGTGGTCTGTATTCTTCGTTATACCAACCACTAAATTAATTGTACTTATTATTGCAGACCTCCTGACAGCTAATCTCGTTGTTTTAATAGGCATGATCAAGCCTATATTTCAACAGTAAGATTAGCTGGTGTTTTCATTAAACCTTCCTACAAGTAGAGCTAGACGTAAATTTCAATTTCAAACTTTACCATTTAGGGAGAAAATATCTTGAATTGTATTCCCCTGACATCCCAATTTGTGGTTGACAAGAATTTAACTATGATTTAGATATGACAGAAGCAAACAGCAGCTGCACCAAAAATTGTAAAAATGTTTTAGTTAATTCATACAATTAATCAGGAGGCACATAGCAGGAATAGGCAAAAAAAATCATTTCACTGGAGATAGAACGATTTAAATTTTCTTCTTTCAACCTTTCCACAAAATAGGCTTTTTAATTATTAAACTGAACCAGAGGAGTGTTGCTTAGATACATAGGAAACTGTATAATGTACACACCAAAAAAGAGCAGCCAGAATGAGATATAGGGACTGAACTATAGGGAGTGTATATGTCAGTGTTTCTCAACTTCAGCAACTTAAAGATTTAAGCATGCTGATTGGGGAATTCTGGGAATTGAAGGCAACATATCTTAAAGTTGCTAAGATTGAGAAAGAGTTGTATATATGAAGCAAGGACTCTGATGGCTCATCTATATTTCCTACTTGGCCCATTACCAGAGCAAGCTTCTCATTCATCTTCCTCTGTGAAGTAAAGGAATTACACTGTCCCAGCCCATGACAAATGCAGACTATGCTCATGTTTTCCAGCTTCCATTTAAAACTGTATTTTCCAGCTTGAGCTAATAGATATTTGTCTGTGCTTTATTCCATTCTAGTTGCAGCTTCAGTTCTGATTGGCTTCAATGCCTGGCATATCCCTCCCCACAACAATACATTGCTGTCTAAGTGCCTATTTTATTCCACACAATTTCTTTGGGGGGATATATTGTTGAGAATAAAAAGCTTGTTCTTCCATCCTCAATGCCATCACTTCTTTGATACTGCCTTTGCCATGCAACTGGGCTTTAAAATAGCCTCTGCTGTGCCAAAGGAGAGTGATTTAGAACTTAATTGGTAAGTGGACTGCATATAATCAGATTGAAATCAATCTTTGAGTAGAGGTTCTTAGCGCCTATTCTGAAGAGGCCTGAGCATAAATATAATCATATGCATCAGTACATTTATAGCTTCGTGGTCTCATTTCCTGCAGTTGGGTGGTCCTGCTCAGGAAATGAGCTGCTGACATGCTTGTCTAGAAGCCAGGAAACTGGCAACATTTATAACATTTGTAACCAAAAAACATAAGGTAGCGCGTAGCATTTCTGAGAACCTCACAAAATATTAAATCCTTTTTACAAAAAAGCCACAAATTATGAATCTTATAAAGGAGAATATTTGTAGCTAAGAGTTTAAATGAGGAGTCCTTGAACTTGATTGTTTTCTTGCAGACCTTTCATTACCCAAACATCATCATTGCTAGTCTATTGGTAATGAAACCTTTGCAAGAATATAGCCAAGCTCAGATAGCATTTCTCACCATTCCAGAGATATTTTTTGGCATTTCCTGGAAGATGCTATGAAATTTGCTGTGGAACTACAGTGTAGAAATGTGATAAAATACAGTAAATCAGTCAGTCAGTCAGTCAGTAAGTAAATCCTGGGATCTTTGTAAAACCCATGCTCCATTACATTTATAGTGCAACTGTTTTCAGGGGATTTATTTGCTCTTTATTTGTCCTCTAAAATAATTTCTTCACTATGATGTTTTACTAAAAAAAACAAAGAACATAATGCTCTGTCAAGGAAAATACAAAGTTGCTCCATTTCTGCTCCTTCATTTCACCTATTAAATGAGCAGTGAAAACCGAGGAACATGAAGTTCATACTTTTTATTGCATTCCACAAAACAGTATGTTGGAAGCCATTTGGCTTTTTCACATTAATAAGCATCTAAGCTATAGATAGTAGCTTTCTCCTATTTTAGATATGCTAATACACTAATAAAGCAGATAAAAATAGTCATTCTGGCTTCACCTATATGATCCAGAGGGACAGAAAATCACACTCCGGCTTTTTAACTGGTGGATAGTCAGAATTAATTTTACCTCATTAATGAGGTGTTAACTTGCATCTCATTTATGAGGTGTTGATTTCAACCCCATTAACGAGGTGTTAATTTGTATCTCATTAATGAAGTGCAAATTGCAAGGGATTTGGCATCAATTATCACCCACGAACAGACTTCTGTAAATGGGTGTATATTCCTCTGTTCAAATGTAAACAATAAGTATGAATTCCCTTCTGAACCCATCTCAACTTTATCTGCCAGGATTAGCAATCCTGACTCTTTCACAGTTATATGACTGTTGCTTCTTAAGACATGCTACTCTCCTTTAAAAGAGCCTATGATTTAGCATAGATTTTAGCATCATCCTAAGGCAGGATTAGAGGAAAATGGCCACAATTGAAAAAAATGAATATTTTGGAGGATTAGGCAGCTGCAAAGTGAATTCATTCCTAGAGATTTTTTTTAAAAAAAACAGTAAAATATCTCCTGAGAACTTCAGTGTAGTTCATTTCATTTTTAAAAAAATTCAATTTTCCCATACATTCTTGGCACCTAGTTATTTAGCTTCTTTTTTTAAGCTCATAATCAAGTTTCAGAACACATGCTTGTGGAATGGAGCATAAAATATTATTTCCGTCCGTCCGTCTGTCAGTGTGTGTGTGTGTGTGTGTGTAAATACTTAGTAGTTTACACAAATGTTGTGCAGTCCTTATGTTAAAATTATAGTTTTGCTTTCTGCCATTTAGAATTTTCTTAAAAATCATTGTACATTAAAAAAAAACAATGAGGCTTCTGATTTTCAGATGTGGTATCAATCCTATTGAGTAACAATGAATATTGTTTACAGGTTTTCTGCAATTGCCCAAAAGGTCATATTATATTTAAAAAGTCATTTGATGGCTGATTACTATTCTTCTTGTTCCATATCCATCATTGAATGTTGGCTATCATGTTGGCGATTCTACTTTTATCAATGGCCACATGAAAAAGGGCTGTTGAGTTTTCTCCAAACCAGTCCCTTAGATTTTGAAGCCATGATGTTCTTCTTCTGCCTGTTAATCTTCGTTTGCCTTCTATCTTTCCCTGAAGGATTAAGTGAAGTATGCCCTATTTTTCCATCACATTACATGTCGGAAATATTCTAACTTTCACTTTTTAATGGTTTTTATGATTACCCTTGGCTTTCCCAGGTGGCTTATCACCTCCTTTTTTCTGATTACTACAAGGTGATAATTTCAGGATATCAAGTGATCCATTTGAGCAATATATTTTAGACTGCAGTCCTATTTTACTAATTTCTGAATAATCCTTGATGGAATGGGATCTCAGATTTGTTTGCAAGGATACTGATTCAAAACCATTTCACTGAAACAAAAGAAGCTTAATTTTTAGCCATTTCTAATAATAGCAATTAGTTCATCAAAAATACAAAAATGATTAGGGGACTGGAGATCAAAACATATGAAGAATGGTTGCAGGAACCAGGTATGTCTAGTTTAAATGAAAAGAAGGACTAGAGGAGACATGATAGCAGTGTTCCAATATCTCAGGGGCTGCCGCAAAAGAAGAGGGAGTCAAACTATTCTCCAAAGCACTTGAAGGTAGAACAAGAAGCAGTGGGTGGAAACTAATCAAGGAGAGAAGCAACTTAGACCTGAGAAGAACAATTAATCAGTGGAACAACTTGCCTCCAGGAGTTGTGAATCAGGGGTGAAATACTACTGTTTTGGACTGGTTTCCCCAAAACCAGTAGTAAAAATGCTACTGGTTTTCCTGAACTGGTATTAAAAAACATGAAACCACTTCAGGTGAACTATTTTTTCTGATGATCAGCTGTGACAAGCGATTTATATTAGCTAGAAAGCAGGATTTCTAGCTAATCTAAATCATGTGGCACAGTGCATTCCCCGTCCCCACTGTTAAATTACCTTTGAAGGCACTTGGTAGCAGGCTCTCCCCACCCACCGTAGATGTCATCACATTCATTTTTTATGCTTTGTGCATGCATGGGAGGTCCTGCATGCTCTCACATTGCTACCGAAACAGTAGCAAATGTAATTGAATTTCACTCCTGTTGTGAATGCTCCAACACTGGAAATTTTTAAGAAGATGTTGGATAACCATTTGTCTGAAGTGGTGTACAGTTTACTGCTTAGGCAGGGGGTTGGGCTAGAACTCCTCCAAGGACCCTTCCAACTTTGCTATTCTATTCTATTCTATTCCATGTAACCTGGAGACTTCAACTGGTCCAGAATGCGGCTGCACAGGTTATCATGGGGTCACCTAGGTGCTCCCATGTTACACCCCTTTTAGGCGGCCTGCACTGGTTGCCAGTTGTCTTCCGGGTGCGATTCAAGGTACTTAAAGCGCTCCATGGCTTAGGCCCAGGATACCTGCAAGACCACCTACTCCCACCGGTAGCCTCCCACCGTCCAGTGCGATCCCACAGGGTTGGCCTCCTCAGGGTGCCATCGGCCAGACAGTGTCTCCTAGCGACCTCCAGGGGGAGAGCCTTCTCTGTGGGAGCGCCTTTCCTCTGGAATGAGCTGCCCCTGGAGCTTCGTATAATCCCCGACCTCTGGTCCTTCCAATGCGCCTTAAAAAGTTGGCTTTTCCAGCAAGCCAGCCTGGCCTGAACAAAACAAAATAAATTATTGATCATTGTTAATTTTAATCGATTTTTTAAAAATGTTATTGTTAATCCTAATTGGGTTTGTTTGGGATATTCTATTTAATTCTTTTTAACTTTTGTAATATGTGTTTTTACTGTTATTACTTCTAGTCCTTCTAATCTCCATTTATTTTTTTAAAAGTCCAGTATGGTTCAAAATCTCTCAGTACAAGTAGACCTCGACTTATGACTACAACGGAGACCAGAATTTTGATCATAACTCATGATGGTTATAAGTTGAGGCATTTATATGACTGGACCAGATTTTATGATCATTTTATGACAATCAATGAGCAAACCATATGCTCACAGGTACAAATGATTATTTATTGCCAGAAACTAATAAGTGCAAATTACAGTCATATTACTGTTGGATACTGCAACCAGGGGCCCAAAATGCAGTCATGTGACTCTCTCTCTCTCTCTCTCTCTCTCTCTCTCTCTCTGTGTGTGTGTGTGTGTGTGTGTGTAATGTCTGTGAGCATGTGTGATATGACATTTTACGACAGCCAGAATTTTTTTAAATGAAACATCCTTTCCAAGACTGTCATAACTCCAAATGCTTGTTAAACAATCTGTTGTAAACTGAAGACTACCTGGAAATTCAGTTTGTACTATGTTCATTAAGTCATTACCTAAATAAGGATTTAGGATTGCAATTCTGGTGCAGTTTTAGAGCCAGAGAGTCAAATAAAGGCCAGTGGGAATGCCACAATAATAGGGCCTTTCATGATCCAGTTGTTGATAAGAATTCAGATTAAAAACCTTATAAAAAATAGGAATCCATTATTTTGTTAATAACCAGCCAATTTTCAGTCAAGAATGGGCCTTGTAGATGAACTATCAAAATCCAGGTAATCATAGATGATAGCAAAGAGAAATAAGGAAATTTTTCTGCTATCAAGTTGTCATTTGGATTTTTTTTGCAGCCCTAGCCAAGTTTAACCAGTTTTTGAATGATTCAGGTTCTGATAAAAGACTGTTGATTCCTATATAACTAGAAATAGTGACTTCCTCCTACCCTTTTTTTTTGAGAATGTGTCTGCAGTCCAGACATGACACAAAGTACAATTTCTGTGCATATTGTAGCATCCATGTAGAAGGCTGATCAGTGATTTTTAGAAATGGATGAATCCATTTGCTTCTTGTTCATAACTGATTATAAGCCTATTCAACTCTACACATTAAAATTATACTATATGCCAACTTCTTTTAATATGCATATTTTTTTTCTGGAACTGTCCTTAATATATATCTTTGGGAATGCAGTTTTGGAGCCAAGAACTTCATCTCAAACTTTGGAGTAATATGCAGCCTGAAGGATAACTATGTTCCAATCTGCATATTAGTTAGTTGTAATTAGGTTACTTCACTTTATAACTGCCACAGGCATTATGAGCTGAATTGGAAAGGCAGCCTAAAGTTGTACTTCACATAATGATGTTTTTTGGGGAAGATATAAGTTTTTCTTTAATTTAAGAATCCAAATTGGATTTGTAAGGTATTTTCTTTTCCCACTTTAATTATTATTATTTTAAAATAAATAACTCAGGATGAATAAACCTACTCCTCCTTTCTATTTTCCTTATAGCAACAATCTTGTGAAGTGAGTTGGGCTGAGAAAGAATGACTGACTTAAAGTCACCAGTGAGTTTTTCATGCCTGAGATGTTACTGTACTAGAATTCACAGTCTCCTGGTTTCCAGCCTCTAGGTTTGTTATCTTTGTTCAATATTGTTGCAAAATCTGTGGTTTCCCTTTCATGTAAAGACATTGCAATTTTTCGAGTCTGATTAGACAGGTATCCATACTTGAATAGTCTGGATAATGCTTGTTGTTTTAGAAGATTTCTTTCTTCCCAGGAGAAAGCTGAACACTTGCTTTTGTTAATGCAGGAAGGGATTCAGAAGGAAGAACTCCTTTAGCAAAAAGGTGAAGGATTTCTATGACCTTAGGAGAAGCTGGAGTATGAAACCTTTTATCAGAAACTATTCGACTAACACGACTGAGACGCATGGACTCAGGCCAAAGAAGAGCATACTTCAATTCAAGACAGAAATAACGGTGGAGTAAGCAAAGCTAGAAAGGAGAAACAGAAGGGGGTGAATTGCTAGTAAATCTGAATGAACAAGCAAACAGAAAAGAAAGGCACAAATCGCAGCCTCAGCTTCCTGAGGGGAAACGCAGCACTGAAAGGTCACAACACAAATTATTTCAAAATATATCTTTAAGGACTTTTAAAACTCTTGTTGATTTTATCATAGTATACACAGGAAAAAAAAATCTTTTCCAATTCATAAATTCCAGGGCTTCTTCAGCCACACAATTCTAATCGATATCTGAAGCAAACTAGCAGAGCTAAACTAATGTTGGTCAATAGCTAAATCCAGATTGGATTGCCAAAGTTTTTGTTGATGTGTGTGTATGTATGCAACTTGAACATTATTAAACAAATTATTTATCTTGATTACTTTATCACAGCCAAGGGATAATATTGCATGCACATCCATCCGTGTGTGTGTGTGTGTGTGTGTGTGTGTGTGCGCGCATGCGCACGCACACACAACACACATTTACATTTCTGCTAAAATTAGAGGATGATTTCTAAACCAGGCTGAAGTAATTTACTAGATTCAGGCCCATTTTCAAATATCTCTTTTGGCATTTCAGATCCTTGAATTGATTTTTAAAAATATGTTGTTATCTGTGATGAAACCCAAAGCAGAGGAATCAAATACCTGCACTTCATTTTGTTAAAGAACATAAATTATATCAACTACCATAAACAGAAATACAGTAAATTTCAATTTGTGATCACATGATCTGCCTCCTACATAAATTATGTCCAGGCAGCAACTGCCACTTTGCCTTTAAATAAACATTCTGAATTCAGCATTCTTTCCTTGGTTCAAAAACAAACAAGACCAAACAAGTTTAAGGATATCCAGTGAAACCAAACAGTTTTTAATGAGAAACCTCTAAATCCAGCAACAGATTGGCAGAACAAATTCAGCACACTCCATACATCAGAAAAGTCAGGGTAGGGGAACAGAACCTTTATTCGGTTGCTAGGCAACCTCCTTCCAGAACCAGGGTGACCTAGGTGATTTTATAAGTAGGACACAATGGGTCCTCAAAGGGGACACCAGCAGTGTGACCCAGGAGGTTGCAATAAAATTGGAGAAAGAAGAGAAACTACTGAAAACTGGTAGACGTTTTCCATTGGAAGCAATGAAATAATTTGGATGCTTGACACCTGGGTACCCAGAATTTGTGATTCGTTGTAGAAAAAGAGGATGTAAAAATAAACTGGGGATTAAGAATTTGATCACAAGATGAGAAGAGGGGGTGAAGGAAAAAAATAAGGTCCCTTTTGAGTTAGAAAGCCTGACACAATCACATTGAAGTAAAAACATGAGACAGGTTTTTTGTAACATTTTGTCTGATAGGTTATAATAAAAACTATAGACAGATTTATCATGCAAAGGACAGAGGTGTCAATGGGACTGATATAATTAACTCAATTAATAAATCATTAATTTAATATTTTATTAATATTTAAAAATAATCTTATTGGTTAAGTTAATTCTTGGGATAATGAAGGATAGGATTTTGTATCCATCCTTTCATTAAGGATACAAAAAAAAATTCCTTTCATTAAAAAAAGGCCAAAACTAATATCTAAAAATGTTATTTTAACATAGCCACCATCTAAATGCCTTGATGCTAAATATTAATTTCCACAGCCAGGTTCTCATTCCAGTTAACATTTTCACTTATTTTGCTACTATTGGTTGCATTTGTTGTACCTGATAATTCTGAGCACCTGATTGCTTTAGCTAAGCTGTTTTATATGAAGAATATGTGGTTCTTAAACTAAACCCCACAGATGATCTTGTACGTGGCTTCTTGGTAGACAAAGTGAATTCTACAAGGAAATTAGATTATGGAAAAGGAAAAAGGCACCCTTGGTTTGAAAAAGTTATGAAACTTTTTGCAGTTTTAAATATCTGTTAAAATTGATTACTAAAAAAAATAATTAAAAAGAATTGAATTGGGGGTGCAAACATGTGTAGATCGGTATGTGTGTGTCTGTCTAATACAAAACAGGCTTGACCCTGGGAGCAGTGGCACATTTCTGGTCACTCAAAGTTTAACTTATTGAGTTCAACATTTATTTTAGGTAAACTCGATTGAGTGTTTAAATCAGACCCTAGTTCACCAATATAGTAATGGAAATAGTAAAATAGCCATTGTTACCGTTTGTTCTGAATGTTTTTAGAAAGCTGATGTTTATATCACAGAGCAAAAATGTGCTAGTGTCTTATGGTGTAAGGCAACCTTCCAATTTTTTGCATTTATGTTTCTAAGGAGAAATTTAATTCTCAGCTCTATGCCCTTGAGATTTCATCTTCTGCCATCCCTCTACATTCGATTCAGGATTCTTATTTTTCTTTTTTATGTGCTAAGATTGAGTTTCACTTCAAATATAGAAGCATTGACAGACACAATTAAATGAAGATTCTTTATTCAGTCTATAAACAGGACTAAAACGTTTCATCTGAAATAAAAGTATAGGTGGATCAAGAGGTAATTGCTGTTGCCATTGGCATACAAATGAATTGACGTTATTGCTGTGTTTCTCTGAAGTTATATTGACATTGCAGGCAAGGTTTCATGACAATTACATTTAGTAACAGACTTGTTTCTGGCAGGTGATATAATAAAAGAAAGAAAGAAGTACAAACATGTTTAAATATTTACTTACAATTGTCAAAACCAGCTATGCACATTTGAGTAGGGATGCCAAGATTGTCTTTCTAAGCCCAGCACACATTACTTATTTTGTTTTTTCCTCCCTTCCCCACTGTCTTGATTTAATGGAGATATATTTTACTGCCAAAGACAAACCTTGAGGCTCATGTGTTGTTGTTTTTGTTGTATGGGATGAGAATTTGGAAAGCTGAAGAAGAATCTTCTACATAATGCAAAAAAATTTGACTGCAGCAGAACTACTGGTGTACTTGGCTATCAAAGTTTCCTCAGACAAACTCAAAATGAACTTCGGTAGTTTTTTCAGCAAGAAAGGTATTTTCTCTTTTTCTGGCTTCTTTTCTGTTTCACTGCCACAGATTTTGCTGTTCACCACTCTTCAGAAAACTTTGCCCCACCATCTCTGTGAACTGCTCAGAGTTGGTTGAAAGATGGGTGACTACATAAATGTTTTAAATAAATAAATAAAATCTTGGAAGGCAACAACGAAAGCAGGAAGGAATAACCATGATGGGCATTCTTGCTCCCTAAAACAACCTGGAAGGGCCTGCTGGATTGCTATGACAGAAAATTCACAAAAACCATTTTCTTGTGCCCTTCCCACCATTTGTTGTGCTATATTGCTGATCATTTTGGCTTTAAGAGACAGCTGGGATGGAAAAGAATACTTTTCTGAGCACGCTTTGGTGGGCTTTGAAAAGTCAGTTTTCCTGGTTTGAGAAGGGGAGTGAATTTAATTTCTTGATATCTGTTCAAAACACTTCTATATTCACATTGTGAAACTGTATGGCTGTATGATTAAAAATAACTCAAATTCACTCAGAGTAGCATAAATTGGTCTTGAATGTATTGTTCACGTAGAATTATCTGTAGTCATTCAGCTGGCATACATGAGAGTTAAAAAACGGAATCCTAGCCAAGATTGCAAGTATAAATCCCCAGGTTTTTGGGGAAATGTATTATGAGAATGGCCACACTCATTATAGCAGGCATTTTGTGAAAATGCTGCCCAAATGCCCAAATCCTTTTATAAACCAAGCTTCTGCAAACTATTAGACATTCTGGGAATTTTAGGTGTTTAGTTCCAATAAAGATGAAAGAAAGTTAGTCTGGATATTAGTGCAAGCAACATTTCTCCTATCTATTTCTCCGAAGGTCACATGCTAGGAAAAAAAGGCAGCAGTTATGACTTGTATGCCTCAAAAATTTAAGCACTGTCATGCTGTCATCACTAACACAACCAATACCTGCTTCTGAAGCATCTGCTTCATGAAAAGCCAATGAGGGAACTGTCATAAGCAGATGGAGTGTAGCTGAATAAGTTCCCGCCAGGCAAACATAACATAGCTAGCAGTTACAAGGAGGATATCATTTCAAGCTTTTATGGTTATCTAGCAAATCACACTAATGATATGTGGATTGGGGATGGGGAGCAGAATGGACTGGAGAAATAGAAAGTTTAAAAATTTGAAACTGATGTGAACAGGTGCAGGTTTCAGAAACCATATACTATATATATAGTATATACCATATACTATAGCTCTATGCCCATTCTGTAGAAATACATCTAAGTGGTTTACAGAAACTGAGCTGCAGATTGTCATGAAATAGTTTTCAGCCTGCCACTTGAACCTCTGGACATAAGAGGGCATTCTGTTTTTCAAGTTTTGAGATCCACAGTGAGGTTGTCATAGTAATTGCCTGGTTCTCAGTGTCAACTTGAGTGCCACAATCTGAAACAAATGTTGGACTCCTGCTGAGATATTTATGGGATGAGATCATTGTGAAGGCGAATCTATTTCATCTGCTATGAAACATATCTGCTAGAACATAATTAGCTTTTGGGTTTTGCACTTTTTCAAATGCTGCTATGTAGTCCTTGCCCCTCACCCCCTAAATTAAATGCACATAAACGGATTACATAGTTCAAGAACATCAGATACAAAATTTTCATAAATGGACATTTTATTTATGTAAATAACGGAAACTAAATATTCAAACTACAAACCCATTATTGTGAAATTGCAATTCTCTTTTGCCCTGTTCAACTAGCTAGAATGTTTCACTCTAATTTTGTATCTGCTTTTGATTAAAAGGGAGACAAGATAGAGGGAGAGCCAAGATTTCAAGTGATAATCTTCCCCTTTGAGAAATTCCTCTACAAATAAAATTTCTGCATCTTGTGACTACATGGGGCTGGCCTAGAATGCAATCTGCAGGATTTTGATTTTTAATTTCTATATTTAAAGTTATAATTTATAGCAATAGCAATATCACTTAGATTTATATTCTGCTTTATAGTGCTTTAGAGCCATTTCTAAGTGGTTTTACAGAGTCAGCATATTGTCCCCAACAATCTGGGTCCTCATTTTACCTACCTCAGAAGGATGGAAGGCTGAGTCAACCTTGAGTCTGGTGGGATTTGAACTGCCAAATTGCAGGCAGCCGGTGATCAGCAGAAGTAGCCTGCAGTACTGCACTCTAACCACTGCACTACTGAGGCTCCATTTATGCTCAAGGGTCCAGTGAGAATAAACTTCAGCATATTTTTTTCATCATTGGAGACTATATATTTTTTGCTTTTTGTTGGTTCCCCACCTCTCTGTCTACAAGGCTTCTGCCATATTTATAAAAACATGAGATCTAGTCCTAACAGCTCAAACTAAAAGTCCTTCTTTGTCCAAAGAAATTTTTTAACTGTATGGTCTGTCTGTCCAAATGCTTCTTGGTTCTTCATGTTGCAGGCAGCATAACCCCAGATTACAACTCACAATAACTAGTAAACTGGGACTTGAAATTACTGTAGATGCCTGCAGTAACAATTGGAATAACAATACAGAATGTACAAAAATGCCTCATGATAGTATGGCCATACAGGTTTATTACTTTATTGAAGGTGATAGAGCAAACCCTTTGCAATTAAGATTAGCTTCTAATAACCACATGGATACATTCATGAAGTTTTCTTGGTAAAAATTAAGAAGTGGCTTGCCATTGCCTTCCATTTTTTTTAAGTCTACTACTCTTAGAAATTTCCCATCCATTTACTAAGAAGGTCATTTTTACAGGGTCAGCCAAAATTTTCTAGCTCAGACGTCCCCAACCTTTCTGGCTATGTGGGCCAGTGGCGGAGCATGGGGGGGAGAGTATACTTCTGTGCAAGTAGCTAGCAAGCATGTGTGCAGCTCCATTTGCACCCGCTGCTCATGCCAATGAAGCTACACACATGCGCTTCCTGCTTCTAGAGCAAATGGGGATGTGCACACATGTTCGGTCACTGCTTCCGTGGCCTGGAGGTTGGGGTTCCCTGCTTTAGATGCTACCCCTGTGAAATCATTCAGAGGGATGATTCTCTGTCATGACTACATAGCTTATTAGCAGATCCAAATATACCTTAGCTTAATATGTTTTTGAATATGATTCTACCTTATCGGACTAAATGCCCAGGGTGGGTTACACAAATATTTGCCATACTCTTGGTGCTTGGAAAGATTGTTACTGTACCTGCCTTGTTACAACTTCTCATTATTTGCCTGGTCCAACTGTTCAGTTCTGCTTGTGTGTGTTTAGCCAACTCATATCACACCAAAAGGATTCTGGCTTTGATCATATTTATGTGTCAGAGTTTGCATGTGACAAGAAACAAACAAAGGAAGAATAGCAGTCACAACACTGTGGTTTGTGAATGCCTGCCCCCCTGCCCCTCCCAATCCAATTGGGAGATCTGAAGACTGCTAAATGAGCACAAAATGATATTGTTTGGAATCATTTCAGAAAGACTTTTAGTCCCACGTGATTCTAATTTTACTTGACTATGTTCACTGGAGAACATCCATGAGATGATGATTATGGAAATGAGTGACATTTCAATTGAGAGATGTAACATTGTATTAAAATGTTATCTCTAGGACAAAAAGCAGCTGTCTGGAAATTTGACACATCTGTGACATTGTCTTCCCAAAATAATAAATTTAGCAATGGCTGACGTGTGTAAAAAAATGCAAAGGCTAAACGAGTAGACAAAATGGTATATGAAAAGCATCCCCTGTTTTATTAATAATTAATGTGTCTGTCATTGTGTAGGATGTTGGAGAAATTGCTATCTGGGAGATAATGCAATAGTACGGGTAATCTGAATGTTTTCAGCAGATAGTTTAAATGCTATTCGACAAGTTACTGTTTATTAAAAATCAATGATTGTGATCATCATTTCCATTTTCAAACTATCAGAGGGCCACCACTCTCCATTCATTTTTCAATCCAGTTGTGCAAAATTGACTAATGACAGCTGCATGGTTTGATTCCCTATTGAATATTCTGTTGTTGGCACAGGCAGTAATTATATACCAGGTGGTTATTCCTCATCAACTGATCATAAAAGCCACTAGGGGTGTGTGTTTGTGTGTGTGTGTGTGTGTGTGTGTGTGTGTGTAGGCAACAGTGCAGCAACTGGACAATCATGAGTTATGCACAAAGCCATCTGGGCCAGATAGTCTGTGTCAGACTTCAAAAAATATTGCCTAGAAAACTGTATGGGACTATTCCAGTCAGTCACTACCAATCAATAATACATCTAATACATAATAATACATTAATAATAATACATTCAGAGACATACACAGTATAAATACATAAATAAATACCTACAGCACTAACCTAGATTTGTACTCCTACATTGATTTTACAGTGGGAACAAATCTGCTTCGCACACTAACTCCAAGAAGCTTTCCTGAAACTAGAATAGTTTAACAGCCATTAATTAGAGATCACAAACTCAGAGCATAATAGATCCCTTGCGAAACAGTGCAATAACTGCTAGAAATGTGCCTTCCTTGGTACAGACCATTGCTTTCACCTAGCCCATTAAAATGCTGTCTTTTAATGGGTGGAATTAGTACATGTTATAAAAGAGGAAATGGGACTGGTTTAATCATCAGCATTTTCATCTCAGCTTCTCCTTTGCAAAGGAAGGATAGCTTATGACCCATTTCATTAAGGAATTACAGACCATTTGCATGGATACCATGCAGGAAATGTACCATTCAGAGAATGAAAAGGGAGCCATTTACCATGGTCTTGCAATTACTTCTGATTAATCATATTTTTCATTATCAAAAATAAGCACAGTTATAGCTAGACCTTATATCAGGACCTTGGGATATTGGTGGCATTGCATAATCACACATTTCACTTAATCTGGATGAGCAGTTCTCACGTGATTTACAATAAAAAGCAAATTTACAATAAATAGTTTGTTCATTCTAGATTCACTTCATTGTACGCATTTGAAGTCCTTCATTTATTAAGGGTTTTGAACAAAGATGTAATGTTTAAATAAGAAGACACCAACTACTGTCCCAAAGTTCTTAATAGTTGCTTGGAACAGTATTTTATAATAACACCCTCCCCCGAGAGTTATTCCAGTATTTCCTTCAATAAATTTGATATCTTTTAAAAATATTTGTTATAGCTCCATACCCTTGCAGTGTTGAATCAAAACCCATCAATTCATGATGGGTGATGATTTAGTGTAAATGTTAGCCCAGTTTAAAGGTAAAGGTAAAGATTCCCCTTGCACATATGTGCTAGTTGTTCTCAACTCTAGGGGCCGGTGCTCATCTCCATTTCAAAGCACTGTCTGAAGACGTCTCCATGGTCATGTGGTTGGCATGACTAAACGCCGAAGGGGCATGGAGTGGTCCCTATTTTTCTACTTGCATTTCTATGTGCTTTCAAACTGCTAGATTGGCAGAAACTGGGCCAAGTAACAGGAGCTCACCCCGTAATGCGGCACTAGGGATTAAAACTCCCAAACTGCCGACCTTTTATTCGACAAGCTCAGCATCTTAGCCACTGACCCACCACGTCTCTTTTAGCCCAGTTTATAGCTGCCCAAAAAGAAAAGAACACTTCAATACATTCTTGGTAACATAACAATTGTAATACTGTGTATATTTCTTTCCTGGTCCCAGTGCAGCAATTTAATTGTACCACTGCACAGCAACTTAATTACACCACTGGATAGGACTATATAAAAACTTGCATGTAGAAATTGTGGGTAGAACTGTTTTGTTTTTTCTGTACAAGAGAAGTCTGAGTCCTCCATGGAATGAATGGATTTAATGTATGTGCTATCATGTAATATTGAATGTATTACTGTGTAGTGAATAAAGAGCACACACACAGACATAGACACGCTTTAAAAATTAGCCTATTGAATCACAAACTTTAGACATGATGGTGGCTACCTGTTTAGATGTGTGGGACTAAACTAATTCAAGGAGCGATCTATGACTAACAATGCCTGTTGGTCGTGAGGAATAGTCTATGTCCTGTGCCATTTGGGGTAATGGAAGCAGCCATGGAAGACAACTATTGCTGCTGTGTTCTTTTTGTAAGCTTCTCAGATCCACGCCCCTAGTCTGGTTCTCTTTTCTCCCTGTAGTTTTCTTGTTGCCCAACCATACTGTATGTGTGGTAGATTTGCAATCAAGTGGACTGCTAAGTTTACAAGTAAGGATTCATTTTTAACAACTCTTGAACTAATAGTTTTAAATGGTGGAAGATAGGATGCAGATTATTTGTATTGTATAAAAGAAAGCAGCCATATTTGTTGTCTAAACATTCCTGCTCCAATTGATCCACAATAAGCAGGGTTTACTCATTTATCCTAACATTATATTGCTGATTTTCCAGATCAAATGGAAACCCCTCCCTTCACCTAAAGGTGCTTTGTTTCATCTGCATTATTCCATCTATCTTTTATTCTATAATTACACCCGAATCTGTTTTTGGAAATTGCAAGTCCTCCCAGATTTGGTTTTTATTAAAACAAATCTTTTGATCCAATCTCAGAAAGAAGTTGGATAGCTTTATATAATATTTTACAAGATGTGCTTGTAGAGTACAAACTTTCTTCAAAACTTTCATTGTTTTCACCTTTCAGTAGACCTTTTGCCTTGGGTTTAAATACGGGGGCCTAAGTTCAGAGGACCCAGATTTTAGCACCTATAAACAGACACAAAAGAGTGGGCTCTGAAGAAATGAGATTCTATTTCTATCTGAAATAATGCAATCCTTCGCAAACACAATATTGAGTTTTGTGGTAGGTTTTCTTCCTTATACAACTTCGATAGTAAGCATTTTCATTTAGGAGGAAAAAAGTAAACACGGTGGAGTTTAGATCAGGGTCATCTGCATTATTCTCTATTATGACCTCAAACATCTTTTATCCTTATTTCTATTTGTTGATGTTAAATTGAATTTAATTCTTTTTTACCTGGAACACAGTAATAAAAAAATAACGAAGTGCCCTGCTGTTAGTTCTTTGAAAAAGTAGACTTTAGATGCCCGGAGTTTATTAATGATTTTACTGGCAGGTAAAATACCATATTTTTTAGAGTATAAGATGCACCTTTTTCCCTCAGAAAAGAGGATGAAAATGTGGGTGCGTCTTATACACTGAATATAGCATTTTTTGCCTCCTGAAACCCTGCCACTTCACCAAAATGGTCATGCATAGACTTTAGGAGGCTTCCAGAGTGCTCCTGGGGGCTGGGGAGGGCCAAAATATGGGCCATTTTTTGCTCATTTTTTGGAGGGGCAGCCCCCAGGAGCACTCTACCCTATAAGCCTCCTAAAGGCTATGCATGCCCTTTTTGCGAATAATGGGTCATTTTGGGAAGGGCTGCAGAGTGCTAAAACTTTTTTTATTTGCCTCTTCAAAATCTTGGTGCGTCTTATACTCTGAAAAATATGGTAATAGTTTTATGAGAAAGCTTGACTTGGAGAGAGTTATATTCTACTGCCAACACAGAATAGGTCACTCATAATGTTATAGTGTATTCATGTATAATATAGATACAGTACCTATGTCTTTGTCTATATGCAGTGATGGAATTCAGCCAGTTCACATCACTTCGGGAGAACAGGTTGATAACGTTCTGAGCAGTTTGATGAACTGGTTGTTGGAAGAAATCATTAGGGCAAAGACCCAGTTGTTAAATTATTTGAATTCCACTACTGTCTATATGGTATGAAAAGCTTCATCCTTATAAATGTGTGGAATGAAAAACAACCACTTTGGTGTTTGTAGAATTGGGATGAACCAAGGGAATGATCCTTATTGCTTGAATTCATGAGCAAGAGTTGGAGGACACATTTTTCTCTAAATGAAATATGATTCAAATAAGCTTTGAGTTTTGTTAATGAAAAGATTCTTCCTATCAGAGGATATATTTTGGAAGATAATGATAAGAAGATGCTCCGTTTTACTAAAAACTGAAGAAAAGATTTAATTCAAATGATAAAGTGAAGCTGTATTTTTTTTTAAAAGTCTAACCAGTTTCCCAGGCTTCTTTTAAGAATAATTTTCTTATTAATGGGTGGCATGA
This sequence comes from Thamnophis sirtalis, assembly GCF_051295495.1. NCBI lineage: Eukaryota > Metazoa > Chordata > Lepidosauria > Squamata > Natricidae > Thamnophis > Thamnophis sirtalis. Next base: position 134,091,944 of record NW_028261381.1, on the reverse strand, counting down.
AAGAAATCTAGTGCTGAATAAGGAGGCAGAGAGAAGATCTTCAATTGCATCTGGGGTTTATTCTTTGTGCTTTTAAGGCAAACAATCAAGCAAGTAAAATTGCAGGTAAAGTATTAGAAAACAGCCAAATTGCTTTTTAATTTGATTTTTCCAATATTCATTGTTTGGTGTCATTTTAGAAATTGATTCTCTTTTTACCTCATTAAATAATCAGAAGACTGTAACAATAGTTTGGCTTTCATAGTTTATTCATTCAGTATGCACATTTTTGTTCAGAACAAAGGATGACATCTCTCCCCTAAATCCATTTTGATTTTCATGAAACAGTTTAAAAATGGCTGCTGTTAATTTTAAACTATAGGGAGAATAGTCACACAAAATAGTGAAAATGCTATTTCAACAACAACAAGAAAAATCTAAAACATTTTCCTTTTGCATTTGAAACCTCTTGATGTGTTTCTCATTTAAACTGCTTAAGTGGAATTTGGTTACAATCCATCATTTTTTCCAGACCATTTAAATTCACCCTGATATCTTTCAAAATCTGATAGTTTAAAGGGTTGCCTGCCCTCTAGTTTTCTGATAATTTTATTCTCTGACCTAATTCTCTATTTCATTTTGGACACACAGCATGTGATGCACTAAAACCATGTATTTCAAAATCTTTTCTCAGGAACCATAATGGCACAGTAGTTAGAATGAAGTATTGCATGCTAACTCTTCCCACTGCCATGAGTTCAATTCTTCCTTGCTCAAGGTTGACTCAGCCTTCCATCCTTCCAAGGTCAGTGAATGAGAATCCAGATTGTTGAGGGCAACATGCTGACTCCGTAAACCACTTGGAAGTTGCTTGAAGTGATATATAAGTCTAAATGCTATTGCTTTTGCTATTTTTGACTTACCTTTATGGAGGAATCTGAAAGAGATACTAGTGGCAAAAACAAACTTGTTTTACTGGGTTCACTGTGTATCCTCTACCTCACTGAAGTAGAGAATAAAATATTCGGAAAAGTAAAGGACAGATAATATAGCATGGATGAATGGATAGATGAATGAATGGGTGGACATACATACATACATACTGCACATACGTACGTACATACATACATATACCAGTGAGACTAGACATATATCTGTACAGTTAAGGACAAGGCATTCAAAACTTACCTATAGCCACTCTCAAAATACATTCTAAATTTAAATATAATTGTTATCACTGTCCATACAAATGTTTAAAGATTTATACATTTCGAATGCCTATTTAACCTTTGGGGCCAACCACCGCAATACTGATATACAAGAAAGAGAAAATGTATTTAAGCAAATACAAAATTAGCAAAAAGTTGCTTGACTAGATCATCTTGTTAGATAATTAGTAAGAATCAAAAATCTATGTACATGAAATTCATTCAATGTTTCTGCTCATGAATCTGTAAAACCACTTGTGTTTTTTAAAATACTTCACTGAAGGTGTTAGATGTTTCATTAAAAGTAAAGTTAACATGTATGTCCCTTTTGCTGGAAATGGAAAAGATTTCATTTGCTAGCTCTGTCCTATGAAACTCATTGAGCTGGAAAGTTATTTCTAAAGATAGAAGAAATCTTTGGAACAATGTGGAAGATGTTTTGAAAACTTTAGATTTGATTAAAGAGTTTACTAAAAATTAAGTATTCCATTTTGCAAAATCAGGACTATTTTTCACTAGCACAAAGCAAACTTTACCTGTAAATTTACAGAATTTATTTCTGTTCCAAACTAGGAAATAATTTTTTGAAAAAGTGGTCCAGCTGTAACTTATTCTTCTGAAATTGGCAGCATCCTTATTCTAAATAGCTTGTTGCTGTATATCTTTGATCATGTTAGGCTAGCATACTAACTGATAGCCAGCATATTAATCCTCAGGATCAAGCTGTACCAGTTTTATTAATTTTGCAGATGAAATGCAATCTGAGGAAAAAATAAGTATGATTTTGTTAAAGGAAAAAGAATGAAACTCAGACTCTGGTGCAAATTAAATGATTCATAGTACAATGTGCTACTGTCCACTTCATTTACCAAAGTGAGTGGAGAAACATTAATTGGACATGGCATGCCAATATTTATGAAAGATTATAGTATGCCTGGGGAAATTCTGAGCTTTTACAGTTGTCTCTCAGCTATTACTTGGTATTCTGAATAGTTTTACTCTGCACAGAGAAAAATCAAATTGGGAAGAAGCAAAATAAAAGCTAAGGCCCATTAAGAATATTTTGCCAGATCTGTTTTGCTGATCAGGGAAGATCATTTATTAATATTTGATTTTAACATGAGTTAATATTTGATTTAAATCTTACTCACTTCCAAATGGAATAAATGTAATGCATGGTTGCATGTTTTTAATCTATAACCAAATGCCAGAGATGTCATTGCTTATAAGGACATGGCAAACTAGAACTTTTGTATCTTGGATTTGCAAAAGAGATTTGTTATAAAAAAAATTAGTGAGAAGAGATAAAGGAAAAAGGGAACAAAATCTGTCTCTGGGACATTATTTGAGAGGATTAAAAGCAACAGTGAAGGGATAGAATATTAAGTTGATATATTTGATCAAGATTAAAATAGATATATTACTATCTCTGATAACCCTTAATGGACTTTTGCTAACCAGGACTGAATAACAAGGCCTTACAATTTTCATTAAAAATAAGAAATGATATATGGGAGGAAGAGATCATTTGTTGCATTTTAAGAAAAGATGATGTTACTATTTTTTTGATACTTGTTATGGCAAGGGGGGTATTAATTTCTTTATGTATTTCCTTTCTTTTTATTATATTCATTTTTTTTCATTTTTCCCTATTTTTCTTTCTTTTTTCTGCACTTTTTATATTTATTCTTTCAGTTTTTACTTTGTTTTAGTTTTTATCATTTTAATTGTAATATTTAATTAAATTATTCTGAAAAATGCCTCAGAGAATGTTATGAGGTATCAATTATAATAATAAAAAATAAATAGAAAGTTGTGCTGAACAAAGTTGAACAAACACATAAATGGGCATTGAGAGAGCTAGATTGACGTATCTGTCTCTATCACACATGCATACATATACAATTAGTAGGAGAAGTGTACATGGTCAGATGTAAAACAATTAGGTGAAAATAATAGTATTTTGTTTACAAAAGTTTGCTCAGTATGTTTAAAATATTTTTTGCTAGTTCCTTTTCTTTTTCCTCTGTTTAATTAACTCATTTAAATATTAGACAGCTCTGTGGCCTGACTGGTATCCCATAGACCCCTGTGGCCTTGTGCTCTATCACTTTTCACCATACCAAAATCATTTTGGCAAAATGTAAGAAATAAAGGAGACTGGCTGATCTGCTCTGGCTAGGAAAATCTGGCTAATAAGGATAGGTGGCAGTGAAAACTCAAGAAAAGAGCTTGGCTGTAAATTAGTTGCTTGTGCAAATTGGAAAAGCTCCCAAGGCAGATGATGACATGTGTCATCACAAACTTTATAATGTCTTGCATTCAAATCCATGAGACACAAATGTGCTTACATGTGAATGGATTGTGAATGGTCTATATATCTTTAATGAGATGATATCCTGTCATGCAAAGTATACTATCCATGACACCTTTCACTCTGCTAATAATTAGTTTAAAATTACATTGCTAAGACTTGTTTTTGGCCATTAGTATACAGACTCCCCCCCCCCCCCCTTCACGAAATCCATCCATTCCAGAACACAACTCTTATATACATTTGTGACAGTAAAATTAAAGGCATGGAAAATTGCTGCAACTTTACTTCTTACTTCTTGAAAGACTGCTATAATTCACCAAAGAGACAGCTTTGCAATCCATTTACAGCAAGCTACATTGCTAATGGGTTATAGTTTCAGAGAGCAGTTATGGAAAAGAAAAAAAATACAAACCCCTTCATCATATTTTATATGTCAGGGGAGATGAGAGGGAGAGGCAGTGTGTTAATTCTATGGTAACTAAATTTATTTTACTTTTGTTGTATTCTGATACTTTAATATTTTGAACCTAGAATATATACAGTATTTTTTCCAAAAAGTTTTTTTTCATTTTCATAACATATAAATATATGTATACTATTAAATAGCCAACATCATATTGTATTATTAAATGTTTACATCAATTCATCTTACCATCAACTCCCAAAAACAATTATTGGCTCTTCTGCTCTCCGCATACCATATTTGTACCTTATCCATCACTTTCTTCTCCCTCTTTCCTTCCCTTCTCTACTGCCTTTCTTCCCTCTGTCATCCTTCCCTTCTCTACTTTCCCTTCCTCTCTCCTTCTTCTCTCTCCCCTTTCCACTCCTCATTTCTCTCCTCCTCTCTTCCCCCCTTGCCCTCTCTCTAATCCCTCTCTTCTTCCCTTACCTCTCTCTTCTACTTCCCACTTTATCTCCTTTACTTTGTGTATTTCAGCTTATGAGCAAACTCTATTTTATGTTGATGGTATTTCCTTTTCAATATACATATTTAATTTTAACATGCATTCTCCTTTTTTAGAAGAAATAGAACAAAAAAGTATACATATATAGTCATTGTGTTTTAATCCCCCCCCCCCGACTAATTTTGGGCGAGATGTAGACCTGGTTACAATTCCCAGATATTCTCATCATTATCTTTATATTATACATCTTTATATGCCCCCAATTTGTGGTTCTGTCTTTAAATCTTAATAGTTTCCCATTATAGGTATATTTCATGTTCCCTCTCCATTTTTCCATATCTTGGACTAGATAACCCTTAATTGTCTATACATGGCAATCCTCACTGTTCAGTGTTCATTACAATTCCCTTAATCTATTCTATTCTACAATTCCCTTAATCTATTCTATAGAATAACAAGTGGTAAACATCTCACTTTATTCATCATCTTAAAAGTTCTACATATGTCCATGTTTCATATAATTTAAGCCATGGTTAGTTATCCTTCTATTGTCATACTCAGTCAATTCACAACTCAGTTTAATTATCATGTATAAAAGTGAATCACAAACCTCTGTTTTGCAACCTCCCCATATCAGTTTCATATTTAGCCATATTCCATATATTTTAACCTTTGTTTAATTAATGGAACCTAGAACATTGTGAAAAAAAATCATTCGCCAGGAAACATGCTTTAAGGTTCTTCATTGCACCAAAGGATTCTTCATGGAGATTTTAATCGCTATGAAAAAGGATCATGAGAAATTTTACCAATCACATTAAATGAATCTGTGTGAAGGTGACAGGTGATATAAAGAGGCAGGATAGTGCATATTGACTTCTTCTCCTAAATGTTTCATGTAGGGCTTCCTGCCTCCACTTTGTTCAATGTTGTTGCAAAAAGAGGCAAAATTTGAATGCAAAGTTTCTTTGCTTCTTCTGAAACACCATTCCTACAGATATTTGCATGGCCCCTACCCTGGCTTCATTTAAATGCACCGTTCAAACCTCTTTCTCTAAGCCTTGAGTTAGATTGGGGGAAAGATGGGGCTTTTGCATTTTCAAGATATTTCGCTATTTTGTTTCTTTATTATTGTACACTGCCCAGAGTCTTGACCATACAAAATAAATACACAATAAATACATAATTTCAACACAAGTAGAAGTCTCTTCATGATTTTGGACACTGAACAATTGTAAGGAGAATGGCATTTATGGGCAAGCAAAAGTGCCTTTTGTATTGTTTTGTCTAATATCTCCCACCCTCCTGCTGGAAAGAGAGCAAGGTCTGGAAATGAAGAAGCAAGCACATTCTCAGAATCATGCAAAGCTTTGTCATATTTTAGATTGTATATGTTTTATCTGCAACACCATGGATGTGACAGAGTTAGGGTCTTTTTTTATTTTGGTGCTTTCAAGTCAGTGTTGACTCCTATGACTGCCAGGACAAATCCCTACAATTTTCTTGGCCAGATTTTAGAAGTTATGTACTATTGCCTGCTTCCCAGAGCTGATAAAGAATGACTGATAGGTCCAGGTTGGTTTACAGCCAACTTGGGCCCTAGTACATCTAGAAATCATGGTCTCCCAGTTTCTAGCCTGGTACCTTAAACCACTACATCAAACTAGATCTCAGGGTTAAGGAGATTGTTTTGCTTATGAGAATCAGGAGAAATAGGAGTTTAGAAGAGAGTAAAGTGAAGGCATGAGATCAAGTGCCTGCTTATTGCAGAATGGCAAACATGCATTAAAAGTAAGAGTGGCAGAAACTTAAGAATCAGAGTTAAAATATAATAATGAAAATAAAATAAAGAAGGGGTCAAAGGAGAGAGCCAGGTCAGCTAGGGAAGGGGAATGGCGCCAGAAAGGCAAAGTGAACTATGACAAGAAAAGAAATGAAAAACAGAAGTGAAAAATAGGGGCAAAGGAAAGGTGACACAATAGTATGGAAAGAGTTAGAAGACAGCCAGTAAATTTTAGTAAATAGACCTTATGGAGAGGAGGCACAATCTGGCAGTGCAAGGAAGAATACGTTCTCAGATTCAGGACAGTTCTCTTTAAAATTGAGGGGCTGTGAATTTTTTGGAGGTATTGCTTGCATTAGTATTTTGCTCCTGTTTTTTGAATAACCATTGAGATAATTTTGTCAGATATCTGAGTTTGACATCTAAGGCTCAAATGTTCCTAACACATTGTACTACTACTATTACTACTTTGGTTTGTCTAATAAACAGTGCTTTTTAGGAAGAAATTTTTCTACTAGGCATACCATTTTTCTATATAGCCATAACAGCACAAATATTAATTGCTCTTTTATTACATTTTAATCTGCCCAGATTTCAGATTAATGGTAAATACACAAATAAGGCAGAAGATATAAAGTAGAACAATTCATCAATAAATAGCACAAGAAGGAAAAGTAAAAAATAAGGAAGGTTCTCTCTTATCTATGCATTCCTTTAGATCAGAGGTCCCCAAACATGGCATCTTTAAGACTTGTGGAGTTCAACTCCCAAAATTCTCCAGCCAGCTATGCTCTGCATTAGATAGTGGCTATATGAACTTCAATTGAGAGAATTTTTACTGTCTCTCTTGTCAAGATTGGATCATACCTGATTACCATAGGATTCTCTGGTGCCATTAGCCACTGCAGGGAGGCTGGACGATTAGATTGATCTGCTTCCAGCAACTAATGAACCTAATAGAGTTTCAGAGAGAGCTGGGGGCTCTTAATGCCATCGTCTGCTGCCCAATCTATTTGAAGGCTTGGTTTCTGCTTGGACTAAAGCAGTGGCTAAAGGCGTTAGAGTGGATTGCACCTCTGTAACCTCTCCCCTCTCATGGATCTCATCAATCCTCTTAGTTTATGGAGGAACTGAGATGAAATGAGAGAAGAAATTTTAGCTCAACTAGAGATAAACGACTTTGGGAGTAGAAATGCTTCTATACCAGTTTAGAAATGACACTCTACATTCATCAGGCAATTTTTAGATCCCTGGATATTTGCTGGATTCAAGAATTCTATGAGGGCAGATCATCTTAATGTAATTAATATAGAATACACTTGGACATTTAAGTACTACACAACCCATGCTTTAATTTTTGGCAGTCCCTTAGTCATCTTTGCTAAGCTAAGCTCTCCCTAAGAAAATATTCTATCTGGTAAAGGAAGGTTGTTTCCTTCTAAACATATTACCTCAGTGAGATTGTTCAGAAAAAACAGTTCCCTTTAAGTTATTGTTAAAAAATTTCCCACATACTTTCTGTCAGCTATTTTGTGTAGTGGAAATAGGCATTTCTGGTTTAGAATCAAATGATTCGCAGGAGTGATTTCCTACAGTCAAAAAGACACACGAATGGGACTGTAAAGGGTCATCTAATTGTCCTTTAATACACAAGGGATTTAGACTACTAGATTTATTGGCCTTAGAAGATAGCAGCCCTTTGGTTAATCACAGAAAGTAAGCTGAGTAACCCCTGGCTAGTATAAAATAAAGGACTAAGGAGTTTAAAAAAAACTGTATACTACAGAAGCAGTAATGACAACTTTACATAATGTAATATATACAGTCATTAAGATTCCATTTCAAGTTGAGGGTATCTTTACTGAAATAACTCTACATACAGTAACAAGGCAACATTTTAATCTTATTTTATGGTAATAATAATGGTTTTAAAAAGCCACAAAGCATTTCCTAGCATCAAACCATTTATGGGCACTGGTTTCTCTGAAATTACCTGAATATATCCTAGGCACATCCTTCTGTACAATTTATATCTCATTTCACATGGGAATTAGAGTCCATTATACTTGGACTATTTTTGGATAGGATAGAATGCTCACCTAAAATTGTCCAGTTGCTGTTTCCCATTCAGTTTTAAATCCAGGTTTCCCTAGTTAAATATAATATTAATTTTCAAACTATGTATACTTACAAACCTATTTAAGGATTTCAAGATTTATACAGGAAGACTTTAAAATCTTAGACATCTATCCAAGAAAGAGTGTGGAGTTGGGGAGAAAATATGGAGGAATAAGTAAAAAAATATATATTAAAATCTGGTTGCCATGGAAACCAATTGTTTCAGGTGCTCTGTTCTATTAACCCCCTAGCTCATATTTATTATTCAAGCAAAATAATTTAGTGGAAGAAAAAGGGGAAGAGAATTAGTTGTCACTTAGAGGGCAAGTCATTCAGTCACATGTGGCTCATTTGTATGCAATGAAAATTAAAAGACAGATCATAGGTTTTCCTATACTGAACTGCATTTGGATTACCCCTGCTCCCTCCTTTCCACAATTAATAATAACATGTATAGAAAGGGATAGAAGCAACTATAGACTTAAAACCAGAATGCAAGTTTTATATGTTTGTGAAGAGATTGAGATCAGGCTGTTGCATGTATCTAAACAATCTAATTATTTTAAAAAGAATAATGTTTGGGCAAGGATGGTTAATGCATAGACTATATCATTTAAGAGTCATATAATCATTCAAACAGCTGTAGCAGCGTTTTATTCTGGACCTATTAAATAGAGCTGTCCAAACCTATTAAATAGAGGTGACCTTAACTGATCAAAGGCCTGCCAAGCTAAGGTCAGTGAGTCCTATTTGATACAAGGACTTCTTCCTCTATTGCAGGACCTGTGCATACATTCTTGTGCTTCTATAAAACCAAATACTACCTGATGGCAAGGTAGCACTGAAAGCAGACCCTAATGCTGACTGCTTAGAGATCCCCACACCTTCTGCTTCCAGAAGAATGAATATCTGCACACAGGTCTTCTGAGCCTCAAGTCATGACTGGGGAAGCTGTTGTCTTTCATGCCCCTGGTTTACCAACCTACATTTGCAATCAATAGTAAGCCAGGTAAAAGTGGGCTGGATGTATGTTCCATTGGGGAGGGCAGGTAATCCCAATATCATGATAGAGTCAAAGTCATCCCGTGTCTTATTTTACATAATGGCTAATTGTGCTTTTGAAAGAGCAGAATTTTGGATAGTTTCTCAATAGATGGTTTTTCCAAAGTACTCCATTTTTGCTATTTTGCTGAGATTTTATCCTCATTGAATGAATCTATTTCTCTTGTAAGAGAAGCAATTCCCCCCCTCCCTCATAAACATCAACTTTTCAATTTGTGTACTACTTGACTATTATACTTTTATTCTATATAAGAATAACACCAATGTGTAAGCTCATTTTGTTAAAACTACAAAGACCAAAGCAGACAGAAGCATCTTCTTACAAATGGACAAAAGGCAGATTTATATCAACAACAATAACAGGAGAATATTAGATTGTCCTAACTACTTTAAAATATTAAGAATTTTCAGGACTAGAAAATAAACACAACTACATTTGCATTACTATAATCTGAAAATCAGATTATAGTCATTTGTCTTGATATTCATTCAGATGCTGCAGGACTTCTTGCAGGTCAGTCTACTTAAGGTTTGGACAATCATTTTCTAACTGTTAGTTTGCAAAACAGTTTTTTTCTGAGTTTTTTCCCAGACAACAATTAAAATCTGCTTCACATGAGTCACATGAGCAAACCTGGCAATTTCTAGATTGCCTGTTCTCCTCCTTCTCTAAACCTCAAGAGATGTACATGACAGCTTCACTTGGGGAAATAAATTGGACTGAAAGAATGAAGGGGAAAAAAAGTCTGTTAGATATCAGAATCAGTTACAATGGTTTCCACCAAGGTCCTCTGTTCTGATAGGAGCAGAGATTCAACCTGATTGGTCAAAGGGTCTGACAGCTCCCTACAAAAGGGCTGCTGTCAGTCTGAACCTTCGCTGGACAGTTTTTCTGTTACAATAAAGAGCTGTTGCTGCCTAAACCTGAGTGTGCCTTTCCTTTACTCAATCTAACACTGGCGACGAAGGTGGGATCAGAAGGCCATTAGGCATACAAAAAGAGCACAATGATCCAGCAAGTGAATCCCACCTGGAGCTCAGCGCTGCTTCAATCAGCCATCTTTGAGTGGATAATTCAAATGCCCTCAGAGACACAAGATGGTCATGCACGCCCCACCGACTCTGTACAACCCAGTCACCAAGCACTGGGAATCCTACATGCTGAGGTTCAACTGCTTCCTCGAAGCCAACGACCTCATGGGCCTTTCTGAATGCCAAAAGAAGAACATGTTCCTGAGCGACTGTGGATGGGAAGTGTTCGAGACTGCAAAAGACTTATCCGAGCTAACACCACTCCAATTGGTCGCTTGGTCGGTGTTACAACAGACACTGAGGGACAACCTCAGATATTTTAGGCTTCTTTTAAAGCTCCAATTAAAGGACTGTTGGCTGCTTTCACATAGCAACCAGGCTTCTTCAAATTATCTCTTGCAACTTGTTGCCTGCTAATGGTCTGCATAAAATAATTTCCTCTCTTGAATGCTGTAAATTCATCCCATCTGGAAACTAACTGGTATTGTTAACTCTCAGCAGTCATGTTTTGTCCTGCCTAGTTGTTGGTCACCACTTACATTTTGCTTAAAAAAAACATTTCAGATCCAGTCTGTCATAAGATCAAATAATTAATTGGCATAACTGCAAATTTAGAAAGAACTTCTGCAATCTAGAAATGCAGTCCATTTCACTGCAGTGGAGAAGATTATGACCAAGTAGCTTGTATTGAAGATAGGTAAATTAAAGATTTATTCTGCCATCATGTAAGTCTTCATTTTTAAATCTGATGTGGATTAGATGATTCTTCAAAAAAAGAATGTTTTTATAGAGGATTGCCAGCTAAAAAGTAAGACATCCTCCATTTGCTACCTATATGAATTTTGGGATCTTATGCAGTAATGAAAAACTCAAGAGAACACATAGATTATTAACCTTTTAATGTTATTAATTACAGTTATTTAAGCATTAAACACATGCACACATTCTTGCTTGCCAAGCTCCACAACAGTATTGACTAGATAATATAGGAGGTATTGGAAAGGCAGAGCAATTAGTATGGTGCTTGTGTGTTAAGGATGGTATTTTTTGACAAGTCTTTGTAAAAACTTTCAGTTTATCTCAGTCCTCCATCATATGCGATATCAGCTATTATTTCTTTTATATTGCTGGGTTAAGTTAGACCAGCTAATCATAAGCCATCCTTAGTCTTGCTTGGTGTCAACTTATACTGCCATTGCCATTTCTCCCTGCATGATGTTTTCTTTTTAAACTAAACTTTTCATAACCAATAATTCTTAGTCATATGAATTCAAATAGGAGAGCATCTGTTAAAGTTAGCAGTCTGTGATGCTTCCTCCTCCACAGTGCAATGGGATAGTTCTGTTTCAAATCTATGCACTGTATACTTTAAAACCTATTGGAAATTAGAGTTTGTGATATTGTGATGTGCCTTATTTTCTTACATAATGTAACATATTTTCTTTATAAATTTCCTGAGTTCATACAGAATATTTTAAAAAAACAATTTGTTAGAAGTAGTGGTCAGACTTCAAATAACTCAAAGTTATAATATGTACCTGGGAACCACATTTTTTTTCATTAATCTTGACACCTAATAATTACCTGTTTCCCTGAAAATAAGACCTCCTCGGATAATAAGTCCAATCGGGCTTTTGAACACATGTGCTAAAATAAGCCCTCCCCCCCAAAAAAAAATAATAATAAGTGACATGCATAGAATGTAGATTTTTTTAAAAAAGCAAATTAAAAACTAAGACCATCAGGAATTTAATACATTTATTTTGCTTGTTGGCTTTAGTTGATTTCTAGTAATTTGCTTTTCCATTTCAGCAATGCAAGATGGGGGATGATGTTGGGAGGCTACATGTGGCTTGCAGGCAGTGGATAAGTTTCTCTCCTAGAATGGCTGGAGTCGCATAACATCCTAATGCAAAGACAAACAATTCTTATTACACTTTAATGTTATGAGTGAACCAGGTCAGTGTGATTTTTCATTTAAGCCTCACTCTAAGTCTGATCTTCATTATTATCTTACAGTTATTGCCTCATACAATTGGACAAGTTCAGAAGGTGACTGCGTGGTACATGTAGTTAATTGAAACAGTGCCTGTTTCTTTGACACATTGCAATGATCTCTGCTTTCTAAGTAGCAGAACAATTTCTTTCCTCCTTGTTGTTTCTTTTAGGCAGCCCAGTGCCCATGCTGTTTGGTAAGTACAAAACACATTGGCTTTTACATAAAGCAACTAGTCAAATTCATTTGAGTAGCAAACATAATGACTCACCAATGAGGATTTTGTTTTTCATGAAATGAAAGATAATATTCCTTCAGCACTTGCATGGATTGGTTACCAGGATTTTTCAAACATTAGCACTATGTGCTAAAGTGTTTACTTTCATTTTCTTTGGTGATTTCTCCATTCAGGAATGCAGGAAGTGCTTGCAAGCAAGAAAAGAAAGAAAAATCAACCAAGAGGTGGCAGCAAACCTTCATTGCAAAGTTAGGGTTGGGTTGCTTTTTTTCCAATTACTTTCAATTATTTGTTCATAATATTTCTACCTTGGTAAAGAAAAGAGTGCATACTGATTGTAATTCATCAGAAGAGCAAAGAAATGAGAGAAAAAGGGTTGAATGGTAAAGAGCCTTGGAAAACTAGAGAAGAGGACAGCCCTTTGAGAGCTGCCTTTGCCAATCCAAGCCACCTTTGACTTTCTAGGGATCAATCTAGCAGTTGAGGGTTAAGCACTATGCTCCAAATGCCAATGCACTGGAGTTTGTTGATTTATTTAAAATATTTATAGCCTCCCAGCTAACTGGAGAACCTCACGGCAGGTTACAATCTATAAAATAAGCAAGATGAAAAAGTAACATCCATTAAATTAAATAATGGCTTAATTAAACACCCACAGTAATAATCTGAGAAACATTGAGGAGAAGCCGTTAAGGGAGAAAGGCACAGCTAGATGAGGGAATGTTAAATCACAACTAGGGTAGTAACAGGCAGGTCACTATGGTCAGTCTTACTTCTAAGGATTTCACAATAGAGAAAGCTTTCTTATTTGTCTAGGGGCATGGAGCTGGTCAAAATAGTAAAGATGGCAGCTGTAATTCTGGGTTCACATCTTCACTTATTTTTAACCTGTGGCTTTTTAAATGACCCATGAAAAAGGCATTTGCACGATTGTGCCTGTTTTGAAATATCTAGCATCCCATGGATGTGCCTGCTTCTGTCCTAGCCATATGATGTTAAAGAGTTCCTCTGGCTGCATCCTGAAAATTTTAACCTTTGACCAAATACAAACTCATTCATTAAATATTGGAGTCCAAAACTGTTGAGGGACTTGAATGGCATTGTTAAAACCTTGAAGTTCAACCTGTAATACCATGTTTCCCCCAAAATAAGACAGCGTCTTATTTTCTTTTGACCCCCGAAATAAGCGCTTGGCCTAATTTTCGGGAAGGTCTTATTATTTTTGAGGTGCAGGAGGTGGCGAGCATGATCACCTCATGGCTGCTGCTGTGTTGCTATATTTTCAGGGAGGGCTTATTTTAGCGCATGCGCTCAAAAGCCTGATTGGGCTTATTATATGGGGAGGTCTTATTTTCAGGGAAACGGGATATATACATAGGCAGCTAAACAATTTGAGGTGAATGGAAAACCAGCATTACTTAAAAAGCATTTGGATAAAATGTTGCAATAGCATCTTCCTTGAATTTAAATTTAAATCATCCTTGCTGAGTTTTGGAAAGCCATTAAGATATGGCTCCTTCAGATGTTTGTATGTAATTGGGAATGTAAACCTCTTAGAGTTTGTTCATAATTGAAGAAGCCTATGACCCTGAGTAAATAAGGTGAATAAGTAAATAACTGTTACATTCTGTATTGTCTGCAGTTATTATCTTGTCTTCAAAAGCTTGGATTATAAGAGAAAAGACTTTGTTGTCATGTAATAGATACTCTAGTATGTGATGGTGAACCAATGGCACACATACCCAAAGAAAGCATGCGGAGCCATATCAACTGACACGCGCAGCATCACCTATTCCTCTTCCAGGTTTCTGTCACACATGCCAAAAAGCAGTGGTGCAATTCAGCCAGTTCTATCTGGGTTGGGAGAAGCAGTATGGTGGCAGTGGAAGGCTTCACTCACCTCCCCGGACATCATCATCATGTCCTGTTTTTGATGCTCTGCATCAAAGGTCCTGCACATGCACAGAAATGGCATATGTGTTCACATTTGCGAACCGGTAGCAAATGTAAGTTGATTTCAACCCTTCCAAAAATGTTTGCCATCACTGCTCTAGTAGATCTTGCACTGAGCAAGGGGTTGGACTGGATGGCCTATAAATTACGTTCCAACTCTATTTTTCTAATAACCCTGCTTTTGCAGCCCAGGTCTAGTAGTCCTATGAGAGACTTAAATAGAATTATTTCAGCCACTCACTATATGGTGCTGCTATTTCTTTTCCTAGTCTGCTTTTCCCTTACTTTTGAATCAAAATCCTGGTTCAAGAGGTAGTAATGATAAGGTGTTCTCTGCATGCACTGAGATTAAGTGGGAATGCTTCAAGGGACTAATTAATCAGTGCATTAGTTTTCAATGGCTATAGTAATCATGAAATGTTCTATCACTGTGGTCCCATTATCTTTTGGCCTTTTGAAAGAGTCATTGTAGCATTTTAAAAAAACCCATATTAAATTCAATTTATTGAAAGGCAGGCCATTAAACTCTTGATATTCACTGCATTCTGCACATCTGATTTCATGGCTAAAATCTGATTTCATATAGAGATAATAGAAGCTAATGAAGGTAGATACTATTAGAGAAAACCAAGGTTCAGTGATCATCGGAACCATCAATATTAGCATATTAGGCCCCAAGGACTTATTCACAGGACATCTGGTTTATTAGAGAAATTACATGAGCCAGAAAGCATTTTGCATAGGATTATTCACATCTGGGAAGGGGGAAAAACAGTGTGCATCTTTTCTTCCAGTTTCATATTCCCCCTGCCCCCCCCCCCCCGGCTTGTAAATTAGCTGAGATGGATATCTTGTTGAATACGTTTTAGCTGAAAATCCTAGTGATAAGCAGAACATCCCTCCTAGTTGGCATTTATATTCTTAAAGCAATTAAGAGTGATGAATTCTATGTATATGCTGGGGAAAACAACAATATGAGATTTGTAATCATGAGGTGCTTTGTTCCAACATTTGGTTGGCTAGCCTATGGGTTATTTTAAATTGACCCAAGCAAATTAAAGCTGTGCAATATCCCATCCCATTTATTTTGCATTTATGCTGAGCACATAAAGGTACAACTTTTACATGCTTCATTGAGAGAGTAACAGTTCAGCCTAACTTCTTCAGAGCTCTCCTTGGGCTAAAGTAACATCTAGAAATGAAGAAGGAGCAACATTTCAGGCAGTCTTTGACTTATGAATACAGTTAGGATAGGAATTTCCATTGTAAGTTAATGTAGTTGTAAAGCCAGCCATTGTGTTTATAGATTAAATTTAGCATTCTTTCAGAAAAGCATTAAACCCATCTGCAGAAACAGCCAAACCAACAGGGTACTGGCTCAGAATGTTGTCCTGTCTTCAAATTGTTAGTTGGGCAACTTAAGAGGCGACTAAACATTGCATTCAAATAATTGCTTACATTCTCCCCAACCCATCCTACGTATATTTGGGAAAGTGGCTCCTTTACAGCTGGCAGGGAACATTTAGTGAGAAAGAAACTGAACCAGAGGAAAATATCAGTTTCTTTTCTTTACTTGTCCTGTACGAAATCATTTAGAAAAGCCACAGTTGCTGGCCTTGTTGTGTAATAGGATGAGGATAAGAAGGATAAGGATATGAAATCAGGGCAGATTTACTTCAGCCTACTTTTATGCCAGTCGAAGGACTGGTGGGAAATACCTTAACGTGACTGTATGGCTGTACCCAGTATTGGTAAAATACAAAGGCTTTGATTCAGGTTAGCAGTTAGACTTATATACCGCTTCATAGGGCTTTCAGCCCTCTCTAAGCGGTTTACAGAGTCAGCATATTGCCCCCAACAATCCGGGTCCTCATTTTACCCACCTCAGTAGGATGGAAGGCTGAGTGAACCCTGAGCCGGTGAGATTTGAACAGCCGAACTGCAGAACTGCAGTCAGCTGAAGTAGCCTGAAGTGCTGCATTTAACCACTGCGCCACCTTGGTTCCTTATAATACAGGTGTTGAAGTACAACTAATGTATAAATTGCTTCTCCAATAATTTCTTTTAAAAGTTAAAGATTGGTAATTTATGACCAGGCTAGTCAAACTATTCCTATGTGCAAGATGTAGTAGACAGGCTATCTTTGCATTTATATGCACTTTATTGCATTTATTGCCAGAATGGGCCAGTATCCATTTATAGATGGCAGAAAAACACAACATTGCACTCTATTAATTCTCCACTCACTGTCACACTTGTGTCAGGGTACATCGTTCTGCTCACTTCTGAAGTACATTTTTCCATGTTAGATCAATGGCTCCTGTTTATTTCAAATATCACACTTTCAAAAGAATTCCAACATTTTATTGCTTATTGTGAAGAAGCAGAAATGTCCCTTAAATTTGTTTGTTTTCCTTTGCCTTGTTGCCACCTGACTCCACAGGGATTCTGGATGGCTTTCAATTGGCCTTTCATTGTCACATGGGCCCATGATGGAACAAGGAAGACACCACATTTAAATATTGCATTCTTTTAGAGAGTCATCGAGGCCACTAAGGGATTGCAAATGACAGGCTATCTGCAAGAAATATAAATCCATCCATTCCCCACCAACCAGTCAGAGCTGAAGAAGCTTCTCGGATAAGAAGTAAAATGTCTTCAAAGAAAATAAGTAAATAAAGACTCAGTAGGTAGATAAAATGGCCAAATCCAGTTCAAACAATTAATTTACTGTGCGACCAACCACAATAATAATAAATTGGACATTCTGCAAAGCAAAATGCCAGACTTTTAACTTCATCTTTATTTATCAACAAGTCTCTTAGCGCCATAGGTATTTCTTTTAGATAAATAGCAGCAGCCCTATAGTTTCTTTGCAACATTGTTCAGCTAAATCATTAAATGGAGTGAAACTGTATTTTATATATAGTATGGGCACACAAGCACACACACACGCTCATAGTTGCTGTTGCTGCCAATTGCTTTTCAGCCTCAGTTCAAGGTGATAGTGTTATCCTTTAAACCCTGAACAGCTTACAGCCTGTCAATTTAACAAATGAATCTCAAAACAAATAACTACATTATCTTTTCTAGTTATTAGAATTTTCAGGAGTGGCATTACTGAGGACATTAACAGTCAGAGGGATCAGCTTTCTCCAATTCAGCTCACAAATGGAATGCACAGCCTTAAAGCAATAACGTGGATATTTTCAAGGTGCTTTAAAACCTGTGAAACATTATTTGAGCAGAAAAAACATGATGAGAAAGAAGTAGAATTAAATGACACTTTAAATGATAAATATGTGAACATGGGATGTGGGTGGTTTAGTAGCTAAGATGCTGAGCTTGTTGATCAGAAAGGTCGGCAGTTCGAATTCCTAGCGCCGCATAATGGAATGCGCTCCTGTTACTTGTCCCAGCTTCTGCCAACCTGGCAGTTCGAAAGCATGTAAAAATGCAAGCAGAAAAGTAGGAACCACCTTTGGTGGGAAGGTAACAGTATTCCATGCCCCTTCAGGCTGGCCACATGACCCCAGAGACTTCTTTGGACAGCGTTTTGGCTTTGAATTGGAGATGAGCACTGCCCCCTAGATTTGGGAATGGCTAGCACATATGTGCCAGTAGTAAAATTCATTTTTTTTACTACCGGTTCTGTGTGGGTGGTTTGGTAGGTGTGGCAGGGGAAGGATACTGCAAAATCCCCATTCCTTCTCACTCCTGGAGGAAGGATATTTCAAAATCTGTATTCCCACCCAACTCTGGGGCCTGTCAGAGGAGGCATTTGCCGGTTCTCTGAACTACTCAAAATTTCTACTACCAGTTCTCCAGAACCTGCTGAATTTCAGCCCTGATATGTGCGAGGAGAATTTTTACCTTTACCTTACGTGAACAATTATTTCTAGCAAATTAAATAAGAATCTGTACAAATGTCTTTTTTTTTAAAAAAAAACTACCCTCAGTTGAAAGGGGTACTCTCCATTCTAGTGTGGAATTTAAGGCAGGATAGTTTGTTTATTGATCCCAAGTAAAAGAATGGCAAAATGGTCTCTGGAAGTAGAGAGAAATATGTTATTTGTAGCGGTAGGATAAAGCTCTGGTGGCATATTTATAATAAAGGTTTATAACCCTCTCTGAATAATTATTTCTGGTTGTCTTTATTTTGTGGTATTTTTTTTCTGTTTTTATCTTTCATCACTATTTTTATTTTGATTATAATCTCTTATTTAATTGGCTCTCACACATAGACCCTTCAATGGGATTTGCACTGCAATTTTATTTTGCTCCTTAAAATTCCTTGCCCGCTTCTGTGATAGCAGATTGACCCCATCTATGTGACAGCTAGCCAAATGCAGCCACATTCTGCTGTAGCTTTGAAATAAAACTTAGGTCGAACCGGGCTTTCAAGAGTAGACCTCTTGTCATTTGCTGCCTGATCTGTTTTACAGCCCCGAGGTGACACGGGGCTGGATCCAGATTATAATTACCACCTCTCTTCGGGAGGGGTCCTTCCCGCCCCTCTTAAAGGCAGCGGTGGTGAGACCTCTCCTGATCCAGCCATTTTGAGTAACTACCGTCTAGTTTCCAACCTCCCCTTCATTGGGAAGGTTGTTGAGAAAGTGGTGGCCTCTCACCTCCGGCGGTCCTTGGATGAAACCGATTATCTAGACTCCTTTCAGTCTGGATTCAGGCCTGGCTACAGCACAGAAACTGCTTTGGTCGCACTGATCGATGATCTCTGGAGAGCCAGGGATGGGGGTCATGCCTCCGTCCTAGTGGTCCTTGACCTCTCAGCGGCCTTCAATACCATCGACCATGGTATCCTTCTGCAGCGGTTGCGAGAGGTGGGGGTGGGAGGCACCGTTCTTCGGTGGTTCTCCTCCTACCTCTCGGACAGGTCGCAGTCGATGTTGGTTGGAGGGCAGAGGTCGACCCTTAGGCCCCTTAAGTATGGGGTGCCACAGGGCTCGGTCCTGTCCCCCCTCCTGTTTAACATCTACATGAAGCCACTGGGTGAGATCATTCGGCGGCACGGGATAAAATACCACCAATATGTGGATGATACACAGTTGTATCTGTCCACCCCATGCCAACTCAGTGAAATGGTTGACGTGATGTGTCAGTGCCTGGAGGCTGTTAGGGTCTGGATGGGTGTAAACAAGTTTGCACTCAATCCCGACAAGACCGAGTGGCTTGTGTTTTTCCTTCCCAATATTTGGCCTTGTATTCCATCTCTAAGGGTGGGGGGTGAAATTATAGGCCCCTCAGACAGGGTTCGCAATTTGGGAGTCCTCCTGGATCCACAGCTGACTTTAGAACACCATTTGTTGGCTGTGACCAGGGGACATTTGCCCAGGTTCGCCTGGTGCACCAATTGCATCCCTACCTGAACCGGGAGGATCTTACAACAGTTACTCATGCCCTTGTGAGCTCAAGACTGGACTACTGTAATGCGCTCTACATGGGGCAGCCCTTGAGGAGCATTCGGAGACTTCAGCTTGTCCAGAATGCAGCTGCGCAAGCGATTGTGGGTGCACCCCGGTACACCCACATTACACCTATCCTCTGCAAGCTGCACTGGCTGCCTATTGGACTCCGGACGCGCTTCAAGGTGCTAGTCGTTACTTTTAAAGCCCTACATGGTATTGGACCTGGGTACTTGAGAGACCGCCTCCTGCCAATTACCTCCCTATGACCAATTAGATCCCACAGATTAGGCCTCCTCCGGATTCCACCTGCTAGCCAATGTCGACTGTCGACCACCCGGGGGAGAGCCTTCTCTGTGGCTGCTCTGGCCCTTTGGAACGATCTCCCTGTGGAGATTCGGACCCTCACCACCCTTCAGGCTTTTCACAAAGCCATCAAGACCTGGCTGTTCTGGCAGGCCTGGGGCTGATGAGTTCCCAGCCCCACTCGAATTGTTGTGGCCGTTGTGGAGTTTTTTTAATCTGTTTCTGTATTTTGTTTTTTGTCTTGCTTGTTTTCTTTGTATTGTCCCCATTCCCTATTGGTTTGGTAGCCGCCCTGAGTCCCTTTGGGAATAGGGCGGCATACAAGTTTAATAAACTATAACTATACCTATAAACAGTTGGGCTTAAAGTTGGAATGTCTTCCGTTAGACAAACTCTTGTTCACAAGCTGCTATACTTTGGTGGGTAGAAAAAGAGAATCAAACTTACAAAAGGAAGGAAAAATGAGTAATGAGTGGATGTAGGAAAAATAAAAACAGCATTAAAGAGAAAAACAGAGGCTAGAAACCAACATGATGAAGTAAAATATTCTAAAGGGATGATGAAGCAGACAACAAAAGAAAAAGAGGAACTACTGAGAGTAGAGTCATGCAAATTTGTAATAAAATGAAAGAAATGAGGGATGGAACTAAGTAGAGTTATTTCCTGGAGTGCTGTCACCCTCTCACAGCAGTGAAATGCCATCATTAGCATCTTAATCTTAATCCACTACTGGTTTAAACTAGCATGACACTAGAAGCTTCAGCTATTCTATGATAAAAAACAGTTATATCTATCAGCCTATAATAATATCACTCTGAAGTTTCTTGAATTACATTTTGGAGCTTTTCACTATAGAGAATAGGGAGTTGGATCTAAAGATTTCCTGATCTCTCTCTCTCTCCCTCCCTCCCTCCCCCCTCTCTCTCCCTCCCTCCCCCCCTCTCTCTCACACACACGCACACACACACACAGACACACTAAGAGCATGAGGAAAAATATGTTATTTATCCTTGCTGTCCTTACCTGCCATTGGTTGAAATAAGTTCCCATACCCACAGAAGCTCTTTCAGGAGTTTTCAATGGCTCAAAGGTCCTTCTCTTTTGGATTTTACATTTTAGGTTTTATTCTTCTTTGTATTCTGCCAGTAATGGAAGCATGATGTGAAAATATATCAGAGTTGCTATTTATTATTTCAGTTTTCTTTAATATGAACAGTAAGGTACAAAATAAAATCTATGATGTCTCATATTCCCATTTTCCTGCTTCTAAATATCAATAATGTTATTTTAAAGCCACTCTGTGTGTAATTGGTAAAATGTTCATGATGAACCCAAACTTCTATCCATTACCCCATTCATGTCTCCTACTACAATCAATGCATCTCTAAAACAACCTATTTTAGTAAACAAGTTTCCAAAGAAAGCTTTCTGAGATCCATTTAGCTTATAAACTGATATTAAAATATATTGTTCTCCTGTAAAATGAGATATCCTCCTTCTAGTCTAATTTTATTTCAAACAGTAAAAAAAATAAGCTTATTTTTCTTAGTCAATATTCCCTTTCTCTTATTCTGGGATTGACACTACATATATATTGCCTCTTAAGTCTATTTTCATGAATTATGTATTTTCTAATAAGAAGTTACTGAATAAATACTATTCTCTTTCCTTATACATGTAGTCCTTGACTTACAACTGTTCATTTGGTGGTCGTTTGAGGTTACAACAGCACTGAAAAAAGTGACTTATGACCAATTTTCACACATATGACCATTTGCACCATCCCCAAGGCCACTTGTTCAAAATTCAGATTCTTGGCAACTGATGATGCTTAAGTGTCCCTGGGTCATGTGATCCCTTTTTGTGACCTTCTGACAAGCAAAGTCAATGTGGAAACCAGATTCACTTAACAAGCATGTGACTAATTTAACAACTGCAGTGATTCACTTAATTAACAACAGTAGCAAGAAAAGTTGTAATATGGGGAAAAACACATTGAACAAATGTCTCACTTAGCAACATAAATTTTAGGATTTCTTGTGATCATAAGTTGAGGACTATCTGTATTGTTGATATGCCTGAGTATTTTTTTGTCAATAAACTGTTGCAGACTCTAATTAATAGCATGTCTAACTTTAAAACATTGGAAATGTTTAGGTTTCTAAACATGTTTAAGTTTACCTGCCATTGCATGCAGGTGATATCAAACTTGCAACAATTAGGAACCAGTGTCAGAGAACCTCCAGTTTACTTGTTCTTTTTTATGCAGATTCATAAAAGCAACTCAAATTGTGGAGTTCCTGATCTTAAATTCCAAAAGTATGCAATTTGAAAAGCTTTCATAGCAATAGCGCTTAGACATATATTTGAATTTGAATTTGAAAGTTTATTTTGAAAGTTTATATATACCATTTTATTGTGCTTTACAGCCCTCTCTAAGTGGTTTAAAGAGTCAGTCTATTTCCCCTAACGATCTGGGTCCTCATTTTACCAACCTCGGAAGGATGGAAGGCTCAGTCAACCCTGAGCTGGTAAGAATTGACCTCCTGGAGTGAGCAGTGAGTTAGCCCTGCAGTACTGCATTCTCACCACTGCACCATCACGGCTCTTATAATTAATGCAATACTAATACTAAAGTTGTCTTATATTAGTTTATGAACCGAATGGCAGCTGCAGTGAAAATAAGGGAGCTCCAAACTCTGGATAAATGTATGCATTACTTCACATTCCAGCGGCAAAAGCCATTCGTAACAGATTTAATAGCTTTGCTCCACAGAGTCTTCAGCAGCATTTCCATGAGAAAGAGAAAAGCTGAATTTCAGTAGAAACCCTGTTGTGTCTGTAAAAAGCCCTAAATTTAATCTCTGACCTTCTAGATTCTCCAGAGAAAGACTCCTAGATTGCTGCTGTCATTCAGTGTAGACAATATTGGAGATGAACCCATGATCTGACTTGATCCACATGAAAATATTCTTAACAAATTGTGGGAAGTTTTCCAATTTAGAAAAAAAAATGGTATTGTGCCATATAGTATACAATACTTCCTCGAAACTTCACTACTGTGTTTCTTCTCATGGAACAAAGCATTGCTACAAGAAAAATGCTCAGGTGAGTCATACACTATATGCTAATCATGCATATTATAATCATATATCCCATTGTAGCTCTTTTCCCTGCCCCCCCATCCCTGCAGATACCCATAACAATCAATCATGATTCATTTCTGTAAGAGCAAAATAATGATATTTCAATTTATGATTTATTAAAAGCCCCTTTAAGGCTTCTAAATGGGATGTTAGATTAGACATACATTCTTTCTTGGAATAAACTCAGTTTGGTGAGATTCAATATATATATAAAGTAAAAATTGATTACAGTTGAGTTTAGGAAGAGCTGGTTATATTGAGCTCATCCATTGAGTCTTCTTGACTGCAACTGAGGACTGGTTACTGTTGACTTCTTTTTTTTTACTAGCTTATGGTCCTAAGAGGTTTTTTTTTAGAATATCACCCCTACTGTATGTTCTAAAGCAGTGTTTTTCAACCTTTTTTGTGCAAAGGCACACTTTTTTCATGAAAAAAATCACGAGGCACACCACCATTAGAAAATGTAAAAAAAAAAAAACTCTGTGCCTATATTGACTATATATAAAGTAATTTTCCCACGGCACACCTTACACTATGTCACGGCACACTAGTGTGCCACGGCACAGTGGTTGAAAAACACTGTTCTAAAGCACAATTAGTATGTACGTGGTCTAGAACAGTGATGGTGAATCTTTTAGACACCAAATGGACAAACAGTGTCCGTGTGCATGCCCAAACTGAAAGGTGCATGTGTGTGCAAATGTGTGCATGGGTGGCAAGGGTGGGTTTCTGCCGGTATGGGCCAGTACAGCCATACCGGATGGTGAAATTTAGTGTGACTTCCTGTGCCCCTTCTTCTGGAGGCCGAGTACCAGAACGCTCCCTCCCCTGGCTTAATACGCACCCTCCCCTGCTTGCTATCCCCACCTGCACAGTTGCTGCTCAATCTCACTCTTTCTCTCCTTGCCTGTCTGCACCATGCTTGCAAAGCATGGCACAAGGGGCAGAAGCCCCCGAACCCAGCGGGGAGACTAAGCAAAAGAGGCAGTAAGCTGGGCGGAGGAAGGGGGAAAGGCTGCCTGCTGCCAACTTGACTCCACGCAGAGCAACAGAGGATGCCATAAGATAGGTTGATCAGGGCGGTGTGCTGCTGCAAGAAGCTGCACTGCTACTGCTGGAGCTGTGTTGCCCCGGTGGGTTGGTGACTTCTGTCCCTCATGCTGCATTTTGCAGCTGCTGGAGTCCTACACAGACTTCTTTGGGGTGCTGGGGATTCACCCCCCAAAATACCACCTGCCCATCTCTCCAGATCTTGTGGCTTTTTCGGGGTTCTCTTAAAAAAAAAACCCTCTCCAACGATCTTGAAAACCTGCGATATTGCTTTGGGTGGGGGATGATGGGCAACATCCCCTCCCCATCCCTGGAAGCTACAGCCTCACAGCCAGCGGGGAGCCTAAGCAAAGGAGAAGGCAGAGAGCTAAGTGGAGGAAGGGGGAAACCCTAGCTAGGGCTGCTGGAGCTGCATTGCCCCGCTGGATTCAGGGAATTCTGTCCCCCGTGCCATGCTTTGCAGCCACCGGAGTCCTGCACAGACCTCTTTGGGGTGCTGGGAGGAATCCCTCCACCCCAGAACCAGGTTGACCAAAGAGGTCTGTGTAGGGGATTCCCCCCCAAAAGGCTGCCCACCCGTCTCTCCAGATATTGCGACTTTTTCATGATCTTGAAAACCTGTGATGTTGCTTTGGGAGGGGGCAGACAGGCAGCATTTCTCCCTGCCCCCCTCCCTGGGCACCTGGAGCCTCGGAGCCTGCAGCCTTAAAGCAAGCCTTTGCACAGTAAATAAAATCTTCTCACGAACATGAGAAGTTCTTAATTGCCTTTACTGTGCAAGTTGCTGCAAGCTCCAAAGTTACAGGTGTCCAGGGACAAAGGGGGAAAATGCTGTCCATCTGCCCCCTCCCAAAGCAACCTCACAGGTTTTCAAGATCATCTGCAAAGGCATTTTTTTTAAAAAAACGGTCTTTTGGGGGGGAGAAATGGGTTGTGCGGAGTGCCCTGAAGCAGTGCCAGCCAGCATGTCCTTCAAGAAGAGCCCCAAGGGCAAGGGCGGCAGTGCCGCACCCACCTCCGCCCTGCCCACCACCCAGTAATGAGACCCCACCACCTCCTCCTCCTTGGTGAGCGGGGCACGGGCATGGCCCAGGAGGGTGCGGCCAATGGGGGACACTGCCCAGCTGGCACTCCCTCAGCAGCAGCAGCGAGTTCCACAATGTTGCCTTCAAGGTGAGTGTCGGGCGCCACTTTGCCGGGGCAGCGGGGCTCACCCAGCGCCCATCCACCACTACTCGGTGGGTGGGCGGAGGGTTGCCCTAGCGCAACCAAGGTGGCACATCTTGGGGAGGCTTGGTGAAGGGTGCCTGTCTTCTCTGGCCAGGCTGGAGCACAGGACGGCTTTGCAACAGACATGTCTGTCACTTGCAGAGTGAAGATGTGGCACTCGGAAGTGGCAGCAGGCTTGTTTTCCAGCCATTCCTGGCCCTTTGAAGATTCCAAAAGCACCTGGGCTCTGGGGCATGACGTGCTGCACCTGCCTCCTCCACTCCCAAATGGAACTGTCAGCCACGAGCAGGTGACTGAAGCTGCGGCTTGCAGGCATTCATGGCTGCAGGTAGATTGCGGCTGTAGCGGGAAGCTCTTCGCCCCATGAGAGCTCCTCTCCAGCACTCCCTTTCCCAGCAATCTCCACCTCTGGCATTGCCAGTTTGCCCCCTTGAACATCCTTACATCGGGTGGTATTCCCACCCAGTTGTGTTTGCCTAGCCCAGGACCCTTTTAGGAGAAAAGAATGAGTCAGGAATGACTTACACATACGTCCCTTTTATGTCTCAAAGGTGCTTTTTCTAAAAGGCAACTGGATTGTTTTTTCCTTGAGGAAGAAGAAGAACAAAACATTTCACTTCTCATCCAAGAAACGTAATCAGTTGTGATGGTGGGGTGTGTGTGTGAGGTGGGGAGGAAGGATAGGTACTGGTTGAGGCTGGATGGTAGGGGAAAGTTCTGACCAGATTTTTTGGGGTGACCGGGGGGGGGGAAATAGAAGGATTGTATTTTTTTTTAGTTATCTGGTTGTTCACTATCTCTCTCTGAGAGCTGTTGAAACCACTTGGGGGTTGATCTGTTCCCTCAGGATCTCCTGATTCAAATTGTGGAATCTTCTTGGAACTGCTACAAAGAGTGCATTGTAGACTAGACATAGGTGGTGTCTTATTCCTCTCCCTCTGTTGAGAGAGGGCTGGAGAGACCTGGTGTGTCCTGAACTTTTGAAGCTGGTGGGGTGGGATCTGGATAAAAATCAAAACCTGAGTTTGTTGCCAACCTAGAGGTTTTTGTTGGAATCCTGGTTTGAGGTCACTGAAGCCTCTGGTTTCCAAAATAAAACACATCCTTTCCTATGAACCTGTCCTCTCATTCTGCTTGTTGCACCGACCTCATCTTCCTGGCTGGAAAAGAGCAAATTGGGCTTTTACGTTCAACAAGTCTGTGCACATAAGAAAGCTAAAAGGCTAATGATAGAAGAGGTGGTATCTTCTTCTCATATACTCAGCATGTACCCAATAACATTTGGACCACAATTAAACTGAGTAAACACTGCATGCAGAATATAATAGGGAAGTCAATGCATGATAAAAGTTCTCCATGTAGGCATATCCAATTTCCAAAGAAGTGAAGTCAAAAGAAGCTTAATTAGTAAGCTCAGCAGAGGTAATCCCATCCATCAAACACCATCCTCTGTATCCCACCATTAACTTCAGCAGTAGTCTAATAGAAGGGGCCTATTAGTAATGAAACACTTGGATAACTGAAGCTAAAATCTCTTTTACTTTGAATATGTAAAGCTACCCAGCCATCTCCTTCCTTTGCTTAGATGCTATGTATGAATCACTAATGTATAAACAACCAATTAACTCCATTGACATTATCTCACAAAGCCAACGTGTTGCCTCAGTACCAGATGTAATGTCTCCATATGTTATCTCGATATATACTTGTCAGAAAACGCTACAGGTAACTGAGCATAATGTTTATGTGAGTAAAAGCTTGTTGCTGCTAATTTCTCTAAATGGTTCTCTGAAATATTTTGCTCTTGAAGAAGAAAATCAAACAAAAGGTAATGCTGGAAGGGAAAGCTGTATTTCCCCATAAGGGTATGAAGCTAATTAGATGTTGTTCTCCCAATCACCAAGGTCCCATAAAACACTACCAACAAGCAGTTATATTTGCTGTTTTGTCTTGTTCTCTTTTGTTCTTCCTTTCACTCCCATCAGTAATATCCCCACAGAGTGATTTTATAGAGGAGTGTACTACAACCATACACAGACAAGAACTGAGATACAGTATTAATGATATGTGTACACTCCCCATTCAGGGAACAGAGCTGAACTTAAGAGGAAAAACTGGCAAGTGTGTTCTATTAATCCTAGAGCTGATCACAAATTTGTCCAAAGAGTAATTGCCCTAAATATCTTAATGAACAGAAGAAATTTCTCAGGGGAGACTCTTGTTAATGGCTATGGTAGTATAGCTATTGAAAAAAAAGCCAATCGACGAAGTATTCTCCTGGTGTTTCCATTTAATGGAAGTATGGATTTAAAGAAAGTATGGGATGAAGGGAAACAGCTGGAAAGATAAGAGTATGGCAGGGAGGAAGGAGGAGAAACCTAAGGAAATATACCTTTTGCCCATTTCATTCCAACTATGAAATTTTCAAAACTTTTCTTATGAAAACAATTCTATAAACAAATTTTATTCCAACAGACTGAATTGGAGCTGATAGGAAAGTTGCAGATCCCCCCCCCCCCGCGCGCACATGACAGTGGATAAGCAACAGCCAGAATTTGGTTCAACTGCCCAACTGCCAGATAAATGTTTGAGAATGCTGGAGTGCAGTGTTAATCTATGAGTTGCACCAAAGACTTGGCTCTTTCACCCAGGCACCTGGGTAGAGTGATATAGAGTCCACCGGAAATTTGTTGGGACATCCTGAGAGTATGATTGAGGCACATAGTTTTTAGGTTTTGTTTTTATGGTTAAATTGCTTTTGTAAAGTTATTGTGATTGTGAGCTACCTAGAGTTGTGCTCTAAGAAAGGTTGCCATACAAACCCTTTACACAAATAAATAAATAAAAACGCCACATGGAAATGCCATAGGAAGGAGAAACTGACTCAATTTAAGAGCCAAGATGTGAACATCCTATATCAAATCAAGGCTTCTGCTAGGCCAGCAAATGCTACAAAGAGCATCCTGCTGTGGAGCACTCAGCAGAAGGCAAGTTGAAGATGAGATGGGAGTACAGAAATCTCCAGTGAATCTCTGTTGAGGAAACATGATTGTTCCCATGGAGAGAAGGGCTTGTGCGCACACCTTTAGCTTAATTTTTATTCTGTGCACATCTGTAGTTGATATAAACATTAAAAGGAGAAATAAAATATTGGTGCCATCCAGGAAAAGGCTGACAAAGCAGCATGATTTAGTATTAGCATAAGAAAATAAGTGGAATTCTAAATGGAAACTTCTAAATTAAGAAAAGAAATAAAATCAAGATCCCTTAAGAAGTTGTTCTGCTGAAAAAGTATATCCTCTGGGAATCTTTATACATATCCATTTTGGCTATTTATTGTACTATTTACTTTAGTGTTAACAGCTGTATTTTACTGTTTCCAGGAGTTTGGTTACACTTTCCTTTGTCTTGGAAAATGTGTTAAGTGATATTTAGCACATTTAGCTATTCATAAAATACACCCAGCATGTAATCCTTAATGGAACTACATCTACATGGAGGGAAGCATGTAGTAGAACAAGTTCTGTTTTGGGCCCAGGGTTCTTCAACATCTTCATAAATGATATAGATGAGGAAATTGAAGGGGAACTAATTAAATTTTCAGATGATACCAAGCTGGGGGGGAATAGCTAACTCATGGGAAGATAAGACTTCAGATTGTCAGATTATGTTCATAGACTGGTATAGACATGGTAACAGGTCAGCCAATGGGGACTGTTTGAATAGTGAAACATAGTATTTGTTTGTATGGAGCCATAAGAGATAGTTTGGAATCTGGGCGTGGCTTACACTTGCTGAACTGTATATAAGAGTTGATTAGGCCTCTTAACTTTGCTCAGCCTCTGTACAATGTAGACCACTGTATCTTTCTATTCTGTAATGACTTGCTTCTATAAATATTGCTTCTGTGTTCCTGATATTGTATACTGAATTCTGCTATTTGGTATTGTATATAAAGAAGTTTCTTATATGTAATTGAATCCCGTTGAAGTTCATTTATTTGTGTGCTTACTGGATGTGCTGCTGCAAACAAAAAACTCTGATATAGATCCAGAAGAATATGGGCAGACTTGAGCATTGGCCCTATCCAACAAGGTGCAGTTCAGTGGTGAGAAAAGTAAGCTCTTGCACTTAGGCATTAAAAACCAAAAGCATAGGTACGAAATAGGTAGTTCCTGCCTCAACAATAGTAACTGTGAGAAAGATCAAGGTGTCCTAATGGACCACCACTTACATATGAGCCAGCAATGTGCTGTAGCTGCCAAAAAAAAAGCCAGTGCAGTCCTGGCTGCATCAACAAAAGGATAACATCAAGCTAATGAGAAGTGATCATGCCTCTTTATTTTACAAGTGAGGCTGTACTTAGAATACTTTGTACTGTTCTGGTCACCATGATACAAAAAAGATGCTGAGATCCTAAAAAGTGTGCAGAGAAGAGAAAAAAGATAATAAAGGGTCTGGAAGCTAAATTGTATGATGAATGGTTGAGGCAGGTTTGTCTAATTATTGAAGAGAAAGATTAGGGGAGATGACAGTACTTGAGAAGGCTGTCACAGAGAAGAGGGGATTCACATATTTTCCAAAGCACCAGAGGGCAGGATAATAAATAACGGGTGGAATCTTGTTAAAGAGCAATAAACCTAGAAGTAAGGAGAAATCTTCTAACAGTGAGAACAATAAATTAATGGAATAGCTTGCCATCAGGAGTTGTGGGTGTGCCATCACAGGAGTTTTTCAAAAATAGATAGGACAATTAGACCAGGATGGTATAAGGTCTCCTTCCTTGAGCAGAGGTTGGACTAGAAGACTTCTGAAGTACCTACCTGCCCTATGATTGAATGTTTTATGTTCTAAATGTTCTAAATGAAGTAGAAATACAAAGCAACAGTTGTGGGATTCAGCAGGTTCGCCAGTTCACTAGAACTGGTAACTAATTTTTTGCTGAGTTCAGAAACCAGTTAGATGTGTTCTGAAAAATCTGTGTTCAACTTCCTTCCAAGCGGGCGGGGGGGGGGGACCCTTCCCCAAAGTCAAAAAGAGGAGCAACGGAAACCTTTGATCACATCACTCAGATGAAAACTGTCTTATTTTACAGCAGGTGGCAAGGCAGAGCCTGCACATAATGTGTCACCCCAGGGCCAAAATGCCAGCAGAGCACCAGAGGGTCAGGGCGGCTGCTGAAGCAAGTGCGTATCCTGCCGGCAGTACCCATGCTGGCTGCCCTAGTGGGCATGGGCAACTGCTGGAAAAGGGTGGGCTTGTTTTAGTGCCTGGCACTCAGATGCCCTCACTTCCCCCAAGCATTTCTTTGCCTTCCTGATTTCCAGGTCGGTTCCGTTTCGCCGTCATGTTTCCCAATATTCTGTGCAGGGAAAGAAAAGTTTGTGGGACTAAAAAAAGTTCAATCAATCAATTCCAACTTCTCATGGAAAAAAAAGATCTTGTAAAGCTGAAATTGATTGATAGATTTTTTTTTTTAGTCAAGGAGGATTTGTCTATTAAAAGTTATTAGCCTTAAAAGTCAATATTATCTTTTCGCTATGAGTAGCATGCTTCCAGATATTAATTTCAAGAGAACAATGAGGGAAGAATGATATGTCCCCATCTTGTACTTATGTGCTACTTGGATAAATTTGGCTAACCATTTTGATAAACAAAATGCTGGATTAGAATGACCTTGGTTTAATTTAATAGGACTCTTCCTACTACATTCTTATAATATTTTCAAAACTAAATATATACTTCATTTTTTCTGTAGAAAATGAAAAGTGTTACACATGAAAACTATCACTCAATCATTCATTTTTAAACAAATAAAAATCTTCTCCAAGAAACAGATGATATAAAGCCATGATGACAAACCTATGGCACATGTGCCACAGGTGGCACACAGAGCCCTCTCTGTGGGCACACGAGATGTCATCCCAGCTCAGCTCCACCACGCATTGGTGTGCGCCTCCTGCCGTGAGCTTGTTTTCGGGTCTCTGCTGCACATGAGTGGTGGGCAAGGCACATGCGGGAGATGCATGCACATGCATGGGGGTGGGACACACCAGCTAGAGCCAAGGTGGTGCAGTGGTTAGAGTGCAGTACTGCAGCCACTTCAGCTGACTGCTAAGCTGCAGTTCGGCAGTTCAAATCTCACCGGCTCAAAGGTTGACTCAGCCTTCCATCCTTCCAAGGTGGGTAAAATGAGGACCCGGATTGTTGTTGGGGGCAATATGCTGACTCTGTAAACTGCTTAGAGAGGGCTGAAAGCCCTATGAAGCAGTATATAAGTCTAACTGCTATTGCTATTGCTATTGCTACATGGGGGTTGCATGTGCATGAATGGAGGAGGCTCATGCATGGGCCATGTGCGTATGCGGGGGGTGGGGCGCACATGGGGAGTCTCATGTGCACGGGGGCATATGGGGAGTCATGCGCACACTGTATTATGGGCACATGCATGTGCTTTTCCGCATGTGCTCATGCGCCTTTGGCACTCAGCACCGGAAAGGTTAGCTATCACTGATATAAAGTAGCCGAAGACAGTGAAAGAAATAATCAATTAAGATGAATGTGTTGAACAGGTTTCCTCTCTTTTCTGTACTTTACACAGAATAACTAGTGTATTTGTTTTTTTAAAAAATCCTATGAAATATTTTTATATGGAAATGTGTTTTCAGGGATTCAGTATCTCTATAGAAATTAAATATAATGTTAAATATATTATCAGTTTATAATGAGATTTGAAACCAAGCTACAGCTAGTGTGCTTTATTTTATAGTGATTATGAGACTATTCATAATATTTCAAAAATAACAGCAAAATATAGTGCAGGCATTTATAATTATGGTACAATCACTATAAGAAATATGGAAAGATTTACATATAGATTGGGTAAAGAAAATGGTAGCATCTATATATGAATGGTTTGCAGAATTGTCATCTATGCTTTTGTTATGTTTGATTATTTTAAGAACGCAGATGCGTATTTTGAGTAATTGCCATTATACATAATTTAACTAGAAGCGTGTGCTGTTAAAAAAGAGAAAAGAATATAGTAAGGCTGAAAACTTTTAAAATAAATATGAAGTCTTTGCAGTGCTTGCATCCAAAGGGAATTAGATTATTATGATCGTTTGATGGAGAAATGAGATCATAACCGGCTAAGTTAAGCAACTGTGCCTTACTTATTAGTAAGATCTGATAGACTTAAAAAAAAAAAACTTCCTGAAGCATACATTTTCATGAATTTGCAGAAGCTGAAATGAAGGAATTTTTTTGCTACACTGAGTATAAATATGAGCTGGCCATTAAAATAACTGGGGCAGAGAATTTAATCAAGAAATCCCTTAATACAGCTTTGATCTCAAAATAAAGCACATTATTTGATAGTTGTTTGATTCTAACTTCTTCTTCTTTTTTTTTTTTGCTTCTGCTTACATTTCTGAGTGTGAGCCAATTCTACTTACATTAATGAGACTTTTCTTTTGACTAGCAATGGGGAAAATATTAGAATAATCAATTTTTTGTAAATATATTCAGTTATAATCTCTGAAATCTTTATTTTGCAAGGAACAAAATTAAAATATTTGAAGTATGATCCTTTTCTGTATAAATACAAATATTGTATGAAACCACAAAGCCTATTAGTTTTGTATTTTGCTTGGTGAAAACATAAGTATCATCTCTGGCAATTCTGAAAGGTACATTATGTACAAGCACTTCCCCCCTACCTCACTTACTGTGCCCAAAATGATCAGTTGAAGAATGAGATATTCCGAAGAAGCAGAAGAAAAGGAGAAGATGTTTGCCTTTACCATCTGATATCAGGTCTGCAGATTTCTTTTGGATCTTTGGCCTGCAACACTTTCTATTATTCTGCTCTGCATTTTCTATTGTGGGAAAATGGGAGTGGGGATTGTACGGAGTTACTTACTGTGTAGTCAAAACAAAATTCTTTCTAGAAAGCCAAGGTCATCCTTTGTCTCTGCACCTCTGGACCTGACCAAAACTGGATGGGTGGAACTGCTAGCATGGCAGTGGGAGATTGGACCATATGATGGAATTGTGGGTGTGAAACAAGATCTTGAACTTGCAACTAGGTGGGGAAAACCAAAAGCTTTCAGATTCAGATTTTTGCAGATGTGCCAACATGGCTTTCTTAATAAATATTTGGAACCCTGACATTTGCTTTGTTTTAAGTTTACAGCATAATGCTTCTTCTCTATTTTTCAACATACAAATAAGCATTTGCAATTAATTTTATTGGAAGTGTATCATAAAGAGCACTTTGATGAAAAAAAATCTAATTTTGTGTCCAATACTTCTATCTTGCCCTTTCTCCCAAAATCCAATATAGCATTAGATCATGGAATATATTTATTATCTCAGATGGTCTAACAGATTCTTCCTTCTTATGAGATCAAGGCTACTATGGTGGATTGTTGGAGGCAAGATAGTAGTGATAACTTATACTTACAGAAATGTGTACATTTACAAATGAATAAATATTATATTAATATATCAGCCTTGCCAGGTAGACCAGTTATGAAATATAATCAATAAAACTAATTCTACTTTATAATAAAACTACAATAACATAATTTTACTTATAAATATAGTCTAAATATTCAAATTTCCTGCTGTATCCTTTACATTACAAGAAACTAGGGAGAATCACTACTGAATCTATTGCTCTTCCATCTATCCAGCTGCAGGCTATGCTATTTCCTTGGAAGCATCTCTTGATTCCATTTCCCAAAGTCTGTTCCACACACTATTGCAGAATATAAGAGCACAGAAATATTGTTTCCTTTATAACATGTCAATTGCACTAGTAAAGCAAATTTGTCAAAAATATAGGAACTTATAGTAGGTAAAGCCTGGCTGGCCTGAACCTAGTGTTCCTAGTGCAAACTAATTGTTTAATTGGCTTTGATTCTTCAAAGGGAAAAATATTATAAGAAGACCACAGTATTTCATCAAAATACAGAAAGTATGCAGCCATGTCTTTTGACTTTCAAAAATATATGCATCTCATAAATTAGCCATTACTTTTCTGGACAAGTTTGTATTGGAAGAAATGTCCATTTGGATTCAGTTCCAAGTGGGGAGAAAGACATTGGAAACGTGGAGGCAGTTTGGAAAGATGGTTTAATGGTGGTCATGACCACATGGTTTGAGGTCATGGGCAATTGAGCACATGTGTGTGAGATAGATTTATATCCTCTCCTGGCCTTTGAACTTCCTTCCAGTTCCTGTGGCAAGGGCATGTATTCTGATTGGTTGTCAGACTCCCATGGGACCATGCAGAGGTAACTTTGTAGACTGTCTTGAGTGCCAGGCTTGATTGAACCTTGCTGGGTGATGCAATCTTCCCAGGTGCCATGAGGTGAGATGGATAGAGGGCTAATCCTGTTATGTCCTGAAAGTGAAGGTCTTTGGTTTTGTAGTTAAGCTGCCCCAGCCTTTTCTCTTGTACATAGGTTGGCATCAAAACATATGCTGTGTGTGTGTGTAAGAGGGAGCTGAGGCTCTCAGTTTATGTCTTTAGAAACATGTTTCTCCTTTAGGAAACAATATAATATTCTGCCTTTTTAATATTTTCCAGAATATTTCACTCTTCTGGAAGAAAGGTGATGCAAACTTTCTACGTTTGTGATAGTTTATTTAGATGACTCACCTTGAAGATCCTGTTTTTCACTAAGATCAGATCTGACTGGTTCTTTAATATTTTTGTAATAAACAACCCACACATTAGGCAGAGAGATATTCCTATATTATATTCTATTATATTTCAGGAATTCAAATTGGTCCAAATATAGTGCAGCCCATTTTGTCTAGAAAACTCCCATATACTACTGAGACACTTAGAACTTTTCTAGGAATTTTCTACTTTTATGGTATATGTATTTTTATCTTTTTAATTTGAGCTATGCCATTGACTCAAACTACTTTAAGGATTCCTTTAAGTGGAATGTGAGAACCTAACAAGGCTTTCATCAACTTAAACAAACAATCACTTCTCGATCCAGGTTTTTTTGGAACACAGTTCCCCACTGACTGTCAGTGTCACATGTCAAGAATCGTAAAGTTACTTTAATCATGCAGGATAGGTAGAAACTATGGAAGGCATGTAGTCTCAGATACTGGGCCATATGCCATGAAAAACATTATAGGTAATAACCAGTTTATTCAATTGAGCTCAGATGTCTACTGGTAACCAGTGGAATTTATGGAGCAGAAGTGCTAGATGGGCATAACATGGCATGTCCAAAGCTCCCTGTGCTGCTGCATTCTGGACCAGCATAAACTTTTAAATAGTTTTCAGAAGCAGGACTATGTAAAGTGTATCCTGTTGTGGCTTTCTTACTATTGATGAGATCAGGCAAAGCAGAGGAATGTTCCAGGCTGGCTAATGTGTCTTAAATGCCATTTGCAATCCCACTGGAGCTGATCCATCAAACAAGCCTCATTCTACTTTATATTTTGGACCAACACCTGAAGTCAAGTCATGTATTCAGTTACTGATTGGTCTTTCCATTGTAATGGATTGGTCTTCTTTGATGCAATGGTTTGCCATGGCAGATTTGATACAATCTTCAGATATAAAAAGGTTTTGGACAAACTCAATATAATTATCCAGCATTGTCTTTCTTAGCCTACACATCTGAATTCTGAGACCTATTACTGTAAATATAGGTCTACTATAGTTACCAACTATTACTTGATACCCAGAACTCACTTGGAAAACTGATAAGGGACAACTGTGAATCAATAAGTACATTTTTCATAGAAAGTTTTAAGAATTGCTTCCTGGGAGAATTGCTTGGCAGAATTCAAACATGATCATGATCAAATATTTCAGTGAAATATTTTTTTTTATTGTAAACCATTTAAAAACACTAGAAAATTCAATAGACTGAATTATCATTGATATCCAGTTAGAAAATGATTTACCAGCTGGTGTTGGACTGCAAACATGTTGATATTTAAAAACATACTCATCTGAAGCTGATGGCAAAGAAATCAATAGAGATGAAAGGCCAAATCTTGCATGGGCACTACAATCTCAGTTGCATCATTAGAAAAAGAAGCAGTGTCTAAGAATAGCCAATTGGTTTCATATGTATTTCATTTTCTTACTTCCTCTGCTGTCCATAAAAATAGGACTTGCTTCTTCTTTTCTTAGAGTCAGCATTTGCATAAACTTTCATGTGGATGAAAGATTGCTTTCACTTTTGTATTAGGAGAATATTTTAAATAACAAATGACCTGCAATTTAGTAAAATGCTGAGAAATTAAAGTATTTATGGCTCTACAGTGAATTGATTGATTAACTTATCAAAGCACAAAATCAGTTACTAAGTGTGTAGATGCACCAGGGATCGGACGAGACTGCCTGTATAGGTAGGCATTCTTTTGACGTTTTCTTTTCAGTTTAGTATTTACTTTAGCAATTAATTTAGCAATTCCACTATTGCTTAGATCTGTGCTTACTGTATGGAATAATATTTATTGAAGGAATTAACACTACTGTAATGGATTTTTCAGAAGCTAGTAAGAAACTGAATGAATGAAGTCTTTAGGGTCTTCTCCATTATTTTCCTAGCTCTCGCTGCAAAAATGAATATGCTGGGTAATACATTTTTAAACATGCCATAATGGTTTTTTTATTGTTTACAAGGTCTTTGAATGAATGAAGCTGTATATGGACTCTGACAGGTGCTATATGAAAACAGGAGATAAATAATATCTTCCTTCTGAGAGAGTGAATTGGTGAGACAAGGGTCTATTTTTTAAAGTAAACAAATGACCACAAATGTAAGAGCTTCCTTAACCTGCAATCCAAACCTTTCCAAATGGCTGTGATATGGCTGTGGTGGTATGACAAAAAAAAATCTGCGTTCAAAAGTCTATGTGGAGTAATTGTACAGAGGATGGAAGAGTATGAACAAGATGGACTGTAATCATGCATGCACAATATCATCAAATCAGCGTGTACATGGTGCACTATACTGGCAGATAAAAACAAAATCCTGAGAGGACTCAGAGATTTGGAATTTTTGGTAAAATAGAGTATGTGCCCACAAATATACAAGGTATTTACAAAAAAAAATGATAACATTTCTCCCTTGCCTTTTCCCAAGGCCATCTTATTGTTAACAATAGGTTTTGCAATGAATTATACTCCCTTTTTTAGTGAAAAAAGTAAAATGGCCTGCCATTTTGAAGCTGGAGACCACTGTTGTAAACGGTTGACCTGTATGAATGAAATAGAAATAGAGAGATGAGAGTTTCATTGCCAAATAAGCAAATATAAGCCTAACACTATGTTAGTAGGACCCATTCACAATCTCTTAACATATTTATTCAATTACTTAAAAACGTTTGTATAGCCACCCGTCAAAACCAACTCTGGATGGCTTACAACCGCATCCCCACTTTGTGGCTCAAGCTGTCTTTGTCCATTAGTCTCTGCAGGCAAAGACTCTGGCTGAGCTTCATTACAGTAAGCTCCTGTTCCTTAATATGCCCTTTTATTCCAGTAAGAGAAATACTTTGGATCAATGGCAATTAGTCTTGATGGCAATGACTTCCTCTGCTGAGAGTAGTGGGCTTCCTGGTTGTGAGAATTATGAGAGCAGACTGCTGGACTAAATGGGCCTGGGGTCCAATCCAGCAAAGCACTAGGTATGTTCTTATAGAATCTAACTACTTCTGTTGTACCAAGCTCCTTCTGAAAAAAATAGATTTCTTGAATCTTTGCAATTTTTCCATTTATAGTACAAGTGGGACTCCCAAGTCTCTAAGGATGATTCAAAGCCTCTAAGCTGCCTTTGTACAACACCCATAATTCATGCCCATAATAATTGCTAAAACAATGTTTTCCTGCCACTCAAAGGCACAGAATTCATCAAAACTGTGCTGTTGGTTCTTCTTTAGGCTAGGTATGGGAGCAAGGAATCTCCAAATTAAAAAAAGAGAAAAAAAGAAATATGGAAGATTTTGTCCTGCCCATTTTCTAACCCTTCCTACTATGGTTCCTATTTCTGTTCTATGAATTAACAATAAGCTATTGTAATGCTCAGTAATGCCTAGGGAGAAGTTATTTTTCTGTCCCTTCTTGTTCTTCTTGAACCTCTGTGGTCATCCATTAAAACTAAATTCCAGGAGATTCAAGTTCTACAGATAGTCCTAAAATAATTACCATGGGATTCACAGCTAGCACCTGAAGTGACTTTAAAAGGAGACGGGACATACTCATACCAAATCACTCTCTCAAAGGCTGTAAGTTTGGATGGTTGTTTTCCATTCCTGAAGGCCTATTCCTGAAGGCCTTATTTACTAGATATTGAAAAGAATGGAAAGCCATTATTGTCTCCAATCCCAAATGCATTCAGGAAGCCATAGGCATAGAATGCTGGATAAGGTTGCCTAACTGTCTAACTCAGGTCTGTCAAACTGGCGGTCAGTGGGCTGGATGTGTCACCCACAGGCCATGCCCAACCTGGCTCTGCAAAGGCAAAAAACATTGTGATACATCATGATGCGTCACGTGACGCAATCAAGTTTGACACCTGTGGTCTAAGTCAACAAGATTCTGAGTAATGCTTGGAAAATGTGGAGTGAAAACAACAACTGCAGCAACTTTTTTGGGGGATATCACCATAACTTTGCTACCATATATCCTCATTTACACTGATATGCAAGCTTCTATCAATTTTTGTGGCAACAATCCATACAAAAATAATCTTCTTCAACAAAGGAGCCCCTACACACATCTCTCCCCTTTCCACTCTGCTGACAGACTGTTAATTATCATGCCAGATCAGGAAAAGCTGTAGACAGGGTGTTATGGTGTGACAAATAAAAGAACATGGAAGGTGATAGGAAATGGGGAGATGACATGTGAAAACTTAAAGGCGCTATAACAGCCTGAACTACTGCCTTCTTCTGAGGTCCTAATTGCTCACTATTATCCATGACTCAGGGTTGCATTTTGTATGCAGTGTGTAAGCCTCTTGGAATGTTACTTATAATTTATCTTAGTTCCCAACAATAAATTCAAATTTTCCTGCCCATGTATTTCATTAACATAATGCAATGAAAGAAATGTAGTTTCCTTGTTAGTAAAGGAAATCAAATGGTTTAATATCTTAACCCTATTAACTCCATTTATGTCTATGAAGCTTGGATCATTCAGTAAGCATTTTGTTTAATATTTGAAATTAAGTTTTGAATTGGTTTAATTAATTTACAGTGACAGAAATAATTATAAAGCTGTCCCAATAAAACTATGTAACTCTGAACTCCTACATCAAAACACAGTTGGTTTAATTGTGAGCAGGAGCTAAATGAATGGGTCAGAGGTCTCATATTCATTTGTTTGGATGGGATCATAGAATATGTAAATATCCCTGTTGTAATTAATATATTTGCTTGTAGAAAAATATTTTAAAATAATTTGAAGTGGTTTGCAATCATGTTTTAAAAAAGAAATTAATAAAATAATAATACAAGAATGAATGTAAAATATAAACATTAATATGAAATTAAGAAACAAAATATTTTCAAAAACTGTCTTCACTATTCACACAAAGCAAAGGTTCAGAGGTTCATTCCTCAATATGCCTCAGTGGTGCAGTGGTTAGAGTACAGTACTACAGTCTAATTCTGCTGAGTGTCGTCTGCCTGCAATTTGGCAGTTCAAATCCCACCAGGCACAAGGTTGACTCAGTCTTCCATCCTTCTGAGGTGGGTAAAATGAGGACCCAGATTGTTGGGGGCAATAGGCTGACTCTGTAAACTGCTGAGAAAGTGCTGTGAAGCACTGTAAAGTGGTATATAATTTTAAGTGCTAAGTGTTAACATTCAAGTAGGATTATAATGAGGAATGGTTTATAGATTATTGCAAATTATTTAGAGCATAAAATCATACACACATAATTTCAATTTCATGCACATTTTCTGAACCTACTCTGAAAGTTGATGTTGAAGTTGCTTATTTATTGCTTTCTTTTCTGTTACTATCATACTGTCATAATCAGTAGACTTCTGGGGAAGGCATTGTAAATTAAACACATCTCCGCAAGAATACCTCTCTGAGAGAGCAGAGACAATGACCATGGCAAAGAACAAAAGAACAATGAATCTGGAATCTCTCTGGACAAAAAAAAGGGAATTGTTCATATATGTGCCAGATGGCTACTCCTTGCGAGGAAACCACAGGACAACCACAACACCAGTTACCAACGCTGTCCTCCAAGGTGGCATTCTAAGATCCACACTCTTTCTGCTTTAAATTAACGACCAATGTGATCATATTAAAAGCAGCTACATCCTCTTTGCTGATGACATAAAATTATTTAACACCACTGACAATACCACTACACTACAAAGCAACCGTGATCATGTGTCAACTCCAAACTCCAATTGGCAACTCCAAATCTCAACTAATAAATGCTCTGTCCTACACATTGGCAAAAAACAACAACAACAACAAAAAAAACAGAACACCAAATACAAGTTGGATGCAAATGACCTCATAGATGACCACCACTCTGTCAAGGACCTAGGAGTACTCATCTTAAACAATCTAAGCCCCAGAGCCCGTTGTAACAGTATTACCAAAAAGGCATTAAGAGTTGTTAACCTAGTTTTGTGAAACTTCTTCTCTAGTAACATTGTATTGCTAATTAGGGCATACAAAATCTTTGCTAGACCAATTCTTGAATACAGCTCATCTGCCTGGAATCTACACATTGGACAGATGTACAGTGTGTTACATGATTGAGTGGGTCCAAAGGTACTTCACAAGACAAGTACTCCACTTCTCTACTCACAATAGAATTCCCTATGCCACCAGACTTGAGATTTTGGGCTTGGACAATCTGGAACTCCGCCTCCAGTGGTATGATCTAAGCACAGTACACAAAATTATCTGCTCCAATGTCTTACCTGTCAATGACTTCTTCAGCTTCAACCTCAATAATACATGGGCAAACAATCGATACACTCAAGGTAAACTGCTCCAAACTTGATTGCAGAAAATATGACTTCAGCAACGGGTTAGGGTTAGGGTTAGGGTTAGGGTTAGGGTTAGGGTTAGGGTTAGGGTTAGGGTTAGGGTTAGGGTTAGGGCTAGGGTTAGGGCTAGGGTTAGGGTTAGGGTTAGGTCAATGCCTGGAATACTCTATCTGACTCTGTTGTTACATACTCTAACCCTCACAGCTTCAACCTTAAACTGTCTACTGTGGACTTTACCCCATTCCTAAGAGGTCCGTAAAGGGGGTGTACGTAAGCATACCCATGTGCCTAATGTCCCTGTCCTACTGTCCCCATCTATTTGTATTCATTTCTTTCTTTATATCCATGTTTATATTTATACTGATTGTACATGTTTGACAAACTAATAAATACAAATACAACAATTCCCAGCAGGCATGAGTGCTGAGAGATAAAGGGATCAGTCATAAAGTTTAGTGTCTTTTTAAAAGTTCACTGCCTCACATTCATAAATTGCTTATTTTACCTGCAGCTTTTTATTGCACAACCATATTAAATATATTACAGATCTTCTTCAGAACAAGTTTGAAACCAATCTGGCTAATTTATCTACAAGTCTGAACAAAAGAACAATCAAAAATTTAAAAAGTTGAAATAAAAAGCAGTAAAATTAATAAGATTTTGAACTATGAAAGCTATATAAGAATTAAATGTCCAAATACATTTGTAATATTGAATTTTTTAGTATAAAAGTTAGAATTAACTACATGAAATCTTTCAATAAAACTTAATTTTAAGCTTTAAAATAATGAAATAAAACATTTTGTCTACTCTAAATCTTAACAGAAATAAGAATATTTTAAATTTACATTGGACACTAAAGATTCCAGGCCCCAAAACACACAGCTGTAAATCTATTTTTGATTTTGATCCATGCTGAGATTTACAAAAT
Organism: Thamnophis sirtalis; assembly: GCF_051295495.1. Lineage (NCBI taxonomy): Eukaryota > Metazoa > Chordata > Lepidosauria > Squamata > Natricidae > Thamnophis > Thamnophis sirtalis. The sequence goes on along the minus strand of NW_028261381.1, from coordinate 134,049,247 downwards.
AACACAACATTTTTATAACATTTGAAATATTAAATGAGATCTTTGAATAGTGGGCCAGGAGTTAGTAACCACAATTTCAACAATACCAGTAAAAATATCTGCTTCTATGGATAGACTATGTTCAAAATATGTCAACGAAGTAATTACAGATGTGAAACAAATCTTGATGAAAAAACTAGTAGAATAAGAAATATTGGATTAAAAAGTGTAGATTACAAAATGGAGAACACATTTAAGGGGAAATATAAGTGGTAGACTAGTAGAATGACCTGGTTAAGGCATAAAAATAATGATAAAAACCACAAAACAACAACAACAACAACAACAACAATAATAGATGGCTGAAGGTGCTACTTACCACCCACAAAGCCCTCCATGGTAGTGGATCTGGGTACTTGAGAGACCGCCTCCTGCCAATTACCTCCTTGCGACCTATTAAATCACACAGATTAGGCCTCCTCCGAGTCCCATCCGCCAGTCAGTGTCGACTGGCAACTACGCGGAGGAGAGCCTTTTCAGTAGTAACTCCGACCCTTTGGAACGATCTCCCCGTGGAGATTCGTATCCTCACCACCCTCCAGACCTTCTGCACAGCCCTCAAGATCTGGCTATCCCGTCAGGCCTGGGGTTAAAGATTATAATCCGTCCCCTCCCGAATGATGAATGAATGTTGCTTCTATTTTTAATTACGTACTGTCTTTATATGTCATTGTGTGTACTCCCTTCCCTATACGTTGTAAGCCGCCCTGAGTCCCCTCAGGGAAAAGGGCGGCCTATAAATAAATTTATCTACATCTACATCTACATCTTTAAAATGAAAGGGGAAATGCAAATGATAAACCAAGAGAATGACCTGCAAAATGTTTTTATTGCATCTACAAAAGGGGTTTGCTAAAGCCTTGAAGAAGTCTTTGGGATGGGTAAAAAGGGAAAATAAAAATCCTATGACATTTGAATGATGTAACACCAAGATTGCCAGAAAAAAGGAAGGAATCTTAAGTTGGCTTATTTGATCAAGGTTAAAATAAGACATGTTTATGTACAGTTCTGCTAACCCTTTACAGAAGTTTTGCTGATACTAGGATTGAAAAATTGATAACTTATGGATTTGCTTATAGACGAGAAATGGATTATGAGTTGAAGTGATAGCTGTTTCACTTTATAAGGGATGAATTGCTATCCAAACTATATGTTGTGATGAAGATCAGGAATTACTTCTTTCTATATTTATTTTCTTTTTCTTCATCTCACTCTTTCCCCTTTTTCTTTTCCCTTCTTTCAACTGTTTATTCTCTCTTTCCTTTCTTTATCTAAGTTTAGTTTGCATTAGTTTTTAATCACTGCAATTAAAATGTTAGAAAAATAGAAAACTAACGGTGGGAGAAAAATCTAGTGGGCCATTGAGTCTCCCTTTGAGTTCAATTGTTTTGTTTTGGTGTGTGTGTGTGTGTGTGTGTGTGTGTGTGTGTGTGTAAATAATTATGTGTCTGTGTATGAATGTATGTAAACCAAGTTACAAACTTGACAACTGGAATAATCCTCTTCAGAAATAATTTACTCATCCTATTTATGCAGCCAGCATCGGCATGCTGCAAGTACTCCTGCCTTGTGAGATTTGTATGTTGGAAGCCTCAAAATAGAATTTCTCTTTTCACTGGTTGTCTGAACCTTCTTTTGTTCTGAGATCTGGGTGGCTCATATACATGTCAGTTTTAGGACAGCAATGAAGACATCGCTTTTCTGCAAGCCTTTGGAGTTTAAAGATCACTTGTAGTCAGGAGTCCTGTCAAGTGCCAAGGACATCAGGAAATCCAGACAGTTCAAATGGCTATATAGATTTATTGTAAGCCTTAGCTCTTTACAATAATCTGACAGTGAAAGGAAATTAGTGGGAGATAAGACTAAGAGGAATACAAGATGGGCTGGACTTAGATCTCTTTTGGTGTGAAGGGACTCATGACCTCTCCCTTAGACTCAACCTGGTCATGTCCTTCAAGTCCTGTATTTTATATTAATTTTATTCCAGTATTAACTAAATTGAATTACAGTCATGTCACATATTGGGTTCATTAGTATTTTTGTAACATATTATTTTGGGAGACAAGTGGATGGCATGTATATTTTGGAAACAGCTGTTGAATCTGTACCACCTTACGAATTCATTGTGCATCAGGGATAAAACAGGAACTTTCTTCCTTTGTTTCTGGAAGAAGGGGGTCTTTCAGAATATCAGTTTATAAAAACAAGATTAGAAAAATTAAAAACTAGAAGCATTTGAAATGTGGATTTACAGGCGGCTGTTACACATAAGCTGGGTTGACTAAATCAGAAATGAGGAATTGATAAGCCACCTGGGAAAGCAAAGGGAAATCATCAAAGCCATTAAAAAGCAAAAGAATATTTTGGACATGTGATGAGACACCCAGAAAAATACAGCATTCTTCACTTAATCCTCTATGGAAAGACTGAAGGCAAATGGGGTCCAGGCAGAAGAAGAACATTATGGCTTCAAAACCTAAGGCACTGGGGAGAGGTGTGGCCTGAATCTCAGCAACGGGACATGTTCTCTGGGGGGGGGGGGTTCTCAGAAGAACTGTCAGATTCTCTGCTATGTTGAGGGGTGTTTAACTATAGCTGTCCTGTGGGGACAGTGAAGAGGGAGGGCAAAAGTGGATGTGGTCGGGGAACCCGCAATTCTCCTAAAATGCCTGCAATTGCCTCCAGACCCAAAGCAGGGAATGCAGCCATTATGAGCTACCATGGCTGAGCTACTGCAACAAAGCACGGAAAATCAGCGAGGTGATCATCTGGGTGAGATAATAAGATTGCTTCAAAGTACAACATTCCTGTAAATTAACTTTAACCTTTAACTTTTAAAGAAAGAATGGCAGGAGATGTGGGGGAGTGAGAATTTTAGAAAGCTCTCCCAACCTCGGGCCAGCAATGAACAGATAAAGCCATTAGCAAGACAAAGGAACAATAAAACTTGAGAACTGCTTAAGTGTTAGAATGCAAATTGGAATCTTTTGGTTTTTGATTTTTACTCTGTGCTTTTGATTCTTTCAATAACTTTTGACAATCTCTATGATTTGCTTTCGAAGTCGTGTATTTAAAAGATAAATATGATGAATTAATTGTCTGAATTGCCACCTAGCAGTAAATAAAAGTTGGCTGAATAAAGTTGGCTGGGAAAAAAAACTGGCTAAGAAGGATTGACCTTGAGCTATTGCTGATAATTCTGAACTGATGATAAAGTCTCTCTAGAAGAAAGAAATTAAGACCAGCTGTGTAAACATGGTGTTGCACTCTCTTGCTACATTATAAAGGGCTGCTGAGAATGCCTTTCTGACAGCACATTTTTTTCCTTTTATACTGGAAGAAGACATCGAAGTGTGCAACACTAATGGAGGACAACTATTATAAGGTGAGAAAACAAATAGAAATAGATCTGGAAATATGGAAAAACCTACAATTATCATTGATGGGAAGAATAGCAATAGTAAAGATGAATATATTACCAAGATTGCTATACCTATTCCAAACAATACCGATAAAATTAGAGAAAAAATACTTTGAAAGTAAAATAGTGGGGAAATATATATGGCAGGGCAAAAAACAAAAATTAATATAAAAATGTTGCAAGATGCAAGAGTTCGAGGTGGATTTGGATTACCAAACTGGGAATTGTATTATCAAGCAGCAGGACTAGCTTGGATGAAAGAATGGATCTTATTGAGAAATACAAGATTACTGACATTGGAGGGTCATGATTTACAACTGGCCTGGCATGCTGTTTTGTGGTATGGTAAAAGGAAGGCATATGACTATTTTCAAAGACATTATGTAAGGAATGGATTGTTAACAATATGGGAAAGAGTGAATAGGAAATGCTATTTAGAAATACCAATGTGGCTTTCAACAATGGAAGCATTGACACATCCGAATATTAGTAGCATGAAAAATATTATTAGATACAAAGATAGCTTAATAGAAAGGAGAGAATTAAAACAAAAACAAGCATTAGAAAAAACAAGGGATTGATATAGGATGGTTTTCACAATTGCAAATACAATCAAGATATGAAAAAGATAAAAGGGAATATGGTTTTAACTTAGGAAGTTCGGAGTTGGATAAGATATTTATGGGAATGGAAGAAAGAATAAGATAGCCGCCTATTTAGAACTAGGCAAAGAAGAAGAAGTGGTTAAAGATACAATGTTAACTTGGGTAAAGAATTATGGCCACACGATTGAGCTAGAAAAATGGCAGCAACTATGGAAAAGGAATTATAAATTAATCATGTCAATAGCTTACAAATAAAATGTATGCAAAATGTTTTATAGATGGCACATGTCATCAGGAAAACTAGCAAAGATGTTTAAAGACAAATCAACGCAGTGACGTGCAGTCAGGTGAGGCACAGTCTCACCATTGTCATCATGAAAAGAAAAAAGTGTAAAAGGAAAAAGGGAAGAGTTGAGGTGAGTCTGAGCTAGTTGCTGCCTCACCATGGATGACTGCTTAACTGTTTAAAAAAGCCTCTAAAAAGCGCCCTCTACTATGAGTCAGGAGAACTGCGTGCCTCTTCTAGTCTGACTTTTTAAGTGTTTTATGATAGCTCGAGCAGAGTTAAGCAGAGGCTTAAAAGCCTAAAAATTCCAGACATAGGTGAGGCATGCAGTTCTCCTGCCTCACAGTAGAGGGTGCTCATTTGGGTGGAGCTTTTTCAGAGGACCCGACGCAAGAGCAAAGTTGAAATCCTCTCTGAAGCAGCTAGAAAAGGTATGTGTGGGTGGAGGGAGGGGAGGAACTTAACTTCATTCTCCTGATGCTGTGTGGGGCTTTGGGCAAAAGCTGGAGGCTAGCTTGTGCTCTCCCTCCCCAAGGGTAGTTTGATTGCAGGCAGAGCCATGTTGCCTTTTCAAGCCTGTAATCAGTGAAACTGGGCTGGATCCTTCTGGGGTTGGGGAAAAGTGTGTGTGTTCCAGTATGGCTCTTTGACTGGCTTCCTGCCTCCTCCTGTGGTCTCCTCACTGGTGCTTTCTCTCCAATCCAACTGTGTGTGTGTGTGTGTGTGTGTGTGTGTGTGTGTGTGTGTGTGTGTGTTTGAGAGAGAGAGAGGGAAGGGGGTAGGAGAGATAGTCCAATCCAACTTCTCTCTGTGTATGGGTGTGTGTGTTTGAGAGAGGGGGGAGGGAGGGAGGAAGGAGGGGAAGGGAGAAGAAAAAGAAAGAAGGAAACTTCTTTTGCAAAGGAGAAAAACAAATGCTGTTGCTTCAAAACAGGACTGAGCAAGCCTGGCTGTGGAATTCTGGGAGTTGAAGTCCACAAGTCTAAAAAAATTTGAAACCCACCACTGTGTCAGTGCCTCACCAGCCATAAACCTCACCGCACGTGACTGAATCAGCGAAATGTTGGAAGTGTCAACAAGTGTTATCATATGTGGCAAACATGTGCTGAAGCAAGATAATATTGGGTTAAGATAAGAGTATAGTTAAAGAAATGTTACAAGAAATAGAATTTAGTCCAAAGATATTTTTACTAGGTATTATCCCAGAGAAATTCAAGAAAGAGGATACTTATTTGATTATACATGTAACTACAGCAGAGAGAATTGTATTTGCCCAAAATTGGAAATTAAATAAGCTACCAACAAACAAAGAGATAATAACAAAGATATTAGATTCTGCAAAGATGAATAGGTTGACAATTAAAATAAAGGATAAAGAGGAATCGGAGTACTTCAAGACACAGGGAAGATTTTATGATTGGCTAGAGAAATGAAACTAGAAAAGAAAGTAGGGAGAAGATATAGAATCCAGACGATGCACTATTAAATGGAAAAGGGGGGAAGAAGGGGAAAACAGAAAAGAAATATAAATATACAAGTATATATTCAAGAGTGAGATATAAAGGAGGGGGACTTAGTTAGGATAGATTAGCGAAGATAAAGGAATAAAAAATGATACCAAATTATATCTTGGTTTGCGGAAATACCATCCCAAGGAAACATAACCTGAGATATGAAAGAGACACCTACAACAATAGAAAAGAGAGAGAAAGAGGAGGAGAGAATGAAAGGAAGATGGGGGAAAGAAAAAAGAGGTAAGGAGAGAAGGATGGAAGGGAGAGGAAGAGTAGGAGAGAGGGTAGGAAGGGGGAGAAGAAGAGTAGGAGTAGGAGAAAGGTAAGGGAAGAATGAAGGGGAAGGAGAGGAGGAAGGAAGGAAATAGAGAAGGGAGGGAGGGAGAAAAGAAAGGGAAAATAAGGTGGTATTACAACAGGATGAAGGGATGGTAAATAAAGCAACCCAAACTGTATATTATAATCTATTAAATGAAATAATAAATGTATAAGAATGACAAATGTAAATAAGAATAATAATTATGTGAATGTATACTTAAAACGGTATGTAAGAGAATGAAAAAAACCTGGAAAAAAGAAAAACGTAAGGCACTGGCTTGGACAAAACTCAGCAGCACTTTTTCATGCAGCTGTTGACAAAAATAGTATTGGCAACATGATCGCCAACCACAGGTGGGTTGCTGCCGGTTCAGCCCAGATCGGCTAAACTGGTAGTAGTGGTGGTGGGAGGCCCTGCCCACCCACCCGGATGCTTCTGTGCATGCACAGAAGCTTCGCACGAGCGCAGGAGCGCACATGGGAGCACATCTGAACCAGTGGAATAAAAAGTAGCAACCCACCTCTGTTGCCAACGTCCGATGACAGATATGGCACAAAAAGAAGAAGAAAAGCAAGATTGTCCCTGCTAGCAAAGTCACTCATTTTTTTAGATGACATTCACAGATGTATTTTTAGATGTTAAAAGCTTACTTCTGAGTGCATTAATCAGTTCTCCCTATGTAATTTCATCTTAATTGTAGCTTTTTACTACACAACCAGTCCCTTTATTGCAAGCTAATTGTTTCATCAATATTTTTTTAAAAAGAGGTAGAGTTTAATCATTCTGCCTCAATTCACATAATTATACTGTTCCTCCAATGTGGTGGCCTCTTTTTTTTCAATGCCAGGAAATATATGCATAATCTAGGATATTTCACAACTGTACATTTGAGTAAATTTAAGATTATGTATAGCATAATCTATTCTGAGATACTCTATGCTATATTTAAATTATAGATATAAACAAACATTTTGCCCATTTAACTTTTCTATGAAATTGCTTAGGAATCTGGTCAATAATGTGCATTTTAGGTAACAACTGTGGACATCAACTTTATTGTTGCTGCGTATATCACTGTGGGAGAATTGCATTATTTAAGAGCAATTTTAGTGTTTTAACAAGAATCAGCGTGTACAGACAGAGAACTGAGACATGTAGCATTGTAATTCAGAAAGTTATGAGTTGAAATAAAAAAAATAAAAAAAATAAACCTTTGGCTTTAGAGTGCATTAAAAAAGTAAATTAAAACAACACGAACAAAACATACTGTGAATGTTTGGAGTAACTTGATTATTGCTTGATTATTGAGAAGGAAACTTAAGTGCTGTGAATGGACACAGTGGATTAAGAGAAAGTATCTGAGAGCATAGAGCAAAGGAATACCATCCAATACTGAGAACAACACTTAGGCAAGTTTTATCACTTTAGATGAATAGCGTAATTTCATGCCTTACTACTCAGAAGTAAATGTCATGAAGTAAACTGAGTACACTGAAATACATGTGCATAGATTTTTTGCCATCCTAGAGAAAAATCTTAAAGGCTGAAGTATGGAATTTCCAAGTGACACCATTTTTTTTACAGAAACAACCACAAATAATAAACAAATCTATCCATCAATTTGAGGACATTCTGACAGCTTGAAGGGATGGGTAATTGAAAGGGGAAACTAACTAAGTCCAAGTTAGCTAGCAAAGACATATTCCTAATACCTACTTCTCCAAATGAGAAATTGGGTGGGGAAAAATATTGCCCCATACTTTCTAGTATCACTACATACACCTTACAGATGTGCCACAAGATATTTTTGTTATATCTGTAAAAAATATGGATGACCACTTAGGGCATGGAACAATATTACTTAGCTATAAAGACACATCATAATATACACCGAATTTGAATATAAAAATTCAAAACTAAATTACCAAAGATACAAACTCAGCTCATAAATCCTTATTACCCTTACTATTTACCCAACCAGATCTACTTATGTATCTCTCAATTACATTATTGTATTCAAAAAGGAGAGCACTTAATATGCAATATTTGCATTCAGATCATACATAAACATGTTCTAAGATACGTGTCACAGTGAACCATTTATCTTGGATCTGAGACAAATTGTTGTAACCAATGTGCCATGGCAAACTTGCTGGGGCCAACTTGTTGCGAGACAACTCAGCATAACCAACTTACCACAGAACAACTTGCCAGGGGACAAGAATTACACTAATATGGCATAAATGGTGGAATGGAATAATTAAAAAAAGGATACCAAAGGAGGGATAAAATGAAATGCAAATGACAAAAATTAAAATATTTTTAAAATTATTTTATATAATTAAATTGAATTATTGAATTGTACTGTGGTGAATCGGCTGAGGCAAGTTGTCCTGTGGCGAGTTGTCTACGGTAAATTGGCCATGGTGAGTTGTACCATTCTGATTTCTCTTACACATTACATAATAATCTCTTACACATTACATAATAAGATAATGATCTAATTCTGTGATATACTACTGGCACTCAGATAATATGTGTCCTGTATGCTTAGCCTCTGGAACAGCACAAATATATGTACATTCACGATAGTAGCCTCAATTAAACCTTCTCTATTAACAGTTGTAGCTAGTTGCTCAAATCCTTTAGAAAGATAAACACTCTTCTAAAATATTTGGACATTTTGGTAACTAAATATTTTTTCAATTTGAAAAATACTTTTTGTAACAGTTCATTCATCTTAGCATACCAGCCAGAGAGTAGTTTGGAGTTCTATAAAAATTGTAGGCCAAGGTTTTTTTAAGCATTCTGTCCCCATACTCAGTTACTCAACTATTGTGTTAGTTGTTCTGTCCAGGAGGAATCTAACTGAAGCTTAGTTTGTTCTATAAAACACTTCTGGAATTCAACCTATTTCCATACAAGAATTCTTTTTTTGTTTTACAATAAAGCATTTTAACATAGCATTTTAATAAAATGTATCATTGTAGGCTACTTCCATATCACTATTTGTCTTATTCTACATTACTTTCACCTTTATATTCTGACCTTTGCTGCTCAAGTGGAAGATAGAAATTTTAAGCAAATAAATGTAATAAAGGTCAAATATAAAAAGATAAGGAGAAACATTTAAAGAATAACAATCCAGCAAAGGCATCATGGAGCAGATTACAAATTTGCTTTGGACAACTGTGGTAGACAGAGTTATGAAATAAGAATTGATTTTCATGTTTAGTAGAGGTTTGTGCTATAATAATATTTTCTAATTTTTCTAGGCTACTTTGGGGTGTTTGTTCCATACTTTAACACAGTACCAAAAACTGCTTTGGAATTTTTCAAAAGTCATTTGAATTTCTCTCACTGGTACTTTGAGCTTATTTTCTTTTTTAAGGTGCTAGACAGTATCATTGTAGCTATTATTGTCTATTATATTTTTTTAAAAAACCACAATGGTGCCTCCGGATGCCCTCACTTTTCACTCTAGCAAAAAATGGAAAAACAACAGCAATGCAAAATATTCTTTCATGCTGATTTCACTGAGATTTTAATTGAATTTTGGAAAACCTGAGAGACTAGTGAGAAAGTTGAGCATATATTCTGACATATTCTTCACCTTCACATAACTAGGAAAACAGACTAGTTCAAAGAGAAATGGAAGAATTTCTGAAACAAGATTTTTTAAAAAAAAGACAAAATATGTGTGTAAAGACAGGGAGAGGCTATTAAAATTTCAATCCTTCAGATCCATGTCTGAACAGCTTTAAACAGTAATGCTGTAATGCTACCTATCTGGAGCTTAGAGTATCATTCTGATAATTCCAGTCCTTTCATGACCAGAACGCAAAATTGAGAGCTCTGGTTGCTGTGATTTATTCATTGAAATGGATAGGTATTATGATTATCTACTAATTATTAACAGTGAGAAAAGAAATGGCTAAATATAACCGACTTTCTCCGGTTTCATTGGCAAACTCATCTGCGAAGGTTTAATTCAGGAATCCATGAACACACTTTTGGAAATCAAGCTCCATCAAGATCAAATACAATCAGAGTAAATGTAGCTTTTAATCTCATTTTATCGGTTACACTCTCTTGGCAATTGGTCACACCCTCTTTGTAAAAATCCCTTTGACTGTAGATGGGATTTAAACAGATGATCTGTATGGAGCTTTGTTTCCTAAGGCAATCTATAACCTTGAAATATTGTCCAGTCAGCCCTATGACTTCCGTTATTGTTTTAGGATTTTATTTCTTATTTCACATTTTCCTTTAAAAAAATATTGAAAAATTTGATTTCAATAATAAAAGCAAACACGATCTAAACTCAGAGATAGTTGAAGAAAGAATAAAAAGTACAGGTAGTCCTTGACTTACAATAGTTCATTTAGTGCCCATTGAAAGTTACAATGGTACTGAAAAAAGTAACTAATGACCATTTATCACAGTTATTGCCTTTCCAGCATCCCCATGATCATATCAAAATTCAGCCAATTGGCAACTTGTTCATATTTATGACCATTCTATGTATCAAGATCATGTGATCACTTTTTGAGACGTTCTCACAAGCAACGCTATTGGGGAAGCCAGAGTCATTTAACAACCAATAACGTATCTGCTGCAGTGATTCATTTAACAACTAAAGCAAGAAATGTCATCAAATGGGGCAAAATTCACTTAATAAATATCTCACTTAACATAAATTTTGGATTCAATTGTGGTCATAAATCAAGGCCTATCTGTACAAGAAAAGGAAAAGGAAAAAGAAGATAAAGGAAAAACAAATAAATATATAAAGAAGTGACTTATCTTCATCCATAAGAAATAAGTCAAGATAAGATAAGATACTATATAATATGATATAAGATATATATATATATATATATATATATATATATATATATATATATATATATATATATATATATATATATATATATATATATATATATATATATATATATATATATGAGATAGATGTAAGATATGATAGATATAATATAACCTTTTTTGTCTTTTTTCCATGCACACAATGGCACACTTTAAAATGAAATTCTGAAGCCCACTCTCAAAAGAATACACACACACACTTACACACACATCACAGTCATATATATATATATATATATATATATATATATATATATATATATATATATATATATATATATATATATATATATATATATATATATAATAGTTTAATAACTTCATCCTGTGTAAAGTTACAAATATATCTTCTTCTCATAACCCATTACTTATCTAAATGCAAATCCATAATTATTTCACATTTCAAGAGCATAATCACTCTGGTTCTGCTTCCAGTTATTTGTAATTTTAAATAATCAAATGTAGGGTTTTAGTTTCCAAGGAACTGTTATGTTGGACAGTAGATAATGAGGAACAAAATACATAAACTGGAGATGCTGAAGGGAAATAAAGGAATTCTGAAATGTGCATCCATTTATCAAGTTATCACTTGCCAAAAACCAAATGAAGAGGCTTCTTAATTTAAGCAAAGATGTTGCTAGGTGATTCAGAACAGATTTTCCTATCTCAACTGCCACACAGGAGTTACTGCTCTGACTCCAGCTACTTAACTTTGGCATTGAGCATGGCACACCACGTCATATTTGTTTCAGTAACAATAACTCAATGAAAACAAAGAATCACTCTCAGAACCTGATAACTAAGCTGAAAATTGTAAGAAATAAATTTTATAATTACTTTATCTGACATTAAGGCTATCATATCTGGGCTGCCAAAATCATAACAACCATTATAAGGAAGAAACAAAAAAGAGAAAAATATATTTTTCTCAATTTAGCAATTATTCTTGCAGGTCAGATAGTGAACAAAGAATCTTTAAGCTGGGGCTTCCAGTGGCTAATCATCTTACCAAGTTAATTCTGAAACGTTCATGAGGGCCAGCTCCTAATGCTTATGGGGATCCCAATCCATTTGAAGGGTTAGGTTTTTGAATGTGTGAATCAGAACACATACTTGAAAAAAATGAGTATATTGAAGATATAATACCACCAGGCTTGAAATTTTAGGCCTGGATAACCTTAAACTATGCTGTCTACATTCCGACCTGAGCTTAGTGCACAAGATAATCTGCCATAATGCCCTTCCTGTTAATGACTACTTTTATTTCAACTGCAATAACACAAGAGCTATCAATAGATACAAACTAAATCCGTTCTGATCTTGATTGCAGGAAAAACAATTTCAGCAATAGAGTAGTAAATGTGTGGAACACCCTATTTGATCCTGTTGTTAGTTCCTCTAACCCCCATACTCTTTACCTTAAACTGTCTACCTTGGACCTTACACATTTCTTAAGAAGTTCCTAAAGGGCGCGCATAAGCACACCAGCGGGCCTACCATCCCTGTCCTACTGTCCCCATTTATATGTACTCTTTTTATGTGTTTATGGTTTTGCTTATTTATATCCATTTATTTGTGCCATTTTCTCATGTGTTTTCATATTTGTTTCCTTGTGTTTGTTGACAAACAAACAAACAAATAAATATCAAGAGAAGCCAATGTAGGTAAAGTCTATTTATATACTATGGGAGACAACAATGTGATGGATTATATTCCATCAAAAAGTCGAGATTCTCAGTCATTCAGGTCATGGTTGTCCCAAAAGTACTTTTTCAGGAGGCAACTAGACTTTTTTTTTCCTTTGAAGACATTTCGCTTCCCATCCAAGAAGCTTCTTCATCTCTGACTGGATGATGGGGAATGGAAGGATTTATATTCTAGGCAGATGTCATTTGCAACCTTTTAGCACTTGAAGCACTTGTAGGTTTATCTGTGTCCTCAGAATCACCTGAGTTCCTGTAGTTTGCAATTTCTTCTTCTTCTGGAAATCCATTCATATTCCCACACCATTCAAAGGATGTTCATCCCAAATTGCATAGATAAAAGTCTGTAGAGATTCTCAGTCATCCAGGTCATGGTTATTCCAAAGGTGCTTTTTCAGGAGGCAACTGGACTTCCTTATTTTTTTTCTTTGAAGACTTATCAAGTTGGATTTGATTCTCAGCAATAAGTAGATTTTCTCCATGATAAGCTGCCTCTAATCTGGTTCCTCATGTTTTCCAATGTTGTTTCTACCTTGTTGCTGGTCATGCTCTTTTGCTGTTTCCCTTTATCTTTATCAACATTACAGCCTTCTCTGGAGAACTGGGTCTTCTCATAATGTGTTCAAAGTATGTCCAAATTTGTGCAATGAGCCTGATTATTTGATAATTATGAGCCTGATAATTTGCCCTTGAACTTTAAATTGATTTGATTTCTTTGCAAAGAAGAGCAACAAAGATGATTAGGGGACTAGAGACTAAAACATGCGAAGAACAGTTGCAGGAATTGGTATGTCTAGTTTAATGAAAAGAAGGACTAGGAGAGACATGCAAGCAGTGTTTCAATATCTATGGGGCTGTAACAGAGAAGAAGGAGTCAAGCTGTTCTCCAAGGCACCTGAAGGTAAAACAAGAAGCAATGGGTGGAAACTAATCAAGGAGAGAAAGAACTTAGAACTGAGGAGAAATTTCCTGACAGAACAATTAATCATTGGGACAACTTGCCTCCAGAAGTTGTGAATGCTCCAACACTGAAAGTTTTTAAAGAGGATGTTGGATAACCATTTGTATGAAGTGGTGCAGGGGGTTGGACTAGAAGACCTCCAAGGTCCAACTCTATTATTCTATTCTATTCTATTCTATGACGAATCATTTACTTATTTTCTTGGCTGTCCATGGTATTCTGACATTTTTTTTCCAACACCAAATTTCAAAAGCATCAATAACCATTCCATCCTGCCTTTTCCAAGTCCAACTTTTGCTTCTATAGTGTATCATAATATGCAACATACAGATCCCCAAATACTTGGGTGGCTCCAAGAGGTCATTCAAAAGTTGTTGTAAAACTGTAATTTTAATTAATTATGATAAAAAGAGAAACAATTTAATGCAAGAGAAATAACCGTTTTAACAACTTTTAATCCATTAATTAGATTTAGAGTACATTCGATTGTCATAAATAATAATAATAATAAGATACTGAGGAATTTTAAAGAGGAATTGCAATTTCTTCCTATAGATCCTGAAGAATCACTGTTAGATAATAGTGAGTTTGATAGATTAAAAGAGTAAGAAGGTTTCTGATGATCATTCAAGATTTAAAGGAGAATTCTTTGCAGGTCCTGTTAACTAAGGACATTCCATAAAAATGGTTTGAGTAATTTGAAAGTAGATTTAGATCTCTATCAAGCCAACAGTGTTGGACAGCTAAGCTGGTTTATTTCCAGCTTGGTACTTGTATAATTAAAACAATGTCATAGAGCCCCCTTCCCCCATACACACACATAGACATACAGACAACCAAGATACTTTGGTTCTCTTTCCACATTGAAGGAAATTGTTGCCACATTCCTCTTCCTCTAGGTTCTGTAAGAGTAGGTACAGCTTTATCGCTCCCTGATAGAAACATGAACAAAATGGTTGGAAAACACCCAGTTTGGTTGCCTTTAGTGGAGAGCAACCACTGTGCAAAAGCTGTTTTCCCATTTTTCTTTTTATGGAGTTAAGTGATAGGCTTTGTTGTGAAACTTGAAACACTTTGGGTGGAAAAACTCCTTGTTCAAGTTGGCAGAAGTGAAGAAAATCATGGATAACTTTTAGCCTGTTTGAAGAATTTGGGGAAGTGGAGCAGTAAGTGTCTTAACATTAAAAAATATTACTTTCCCTTTCAAAAGGTTAAACTACTGAAGTTGGATATTAGTGCAATGTCTTTGTTCCACAAGTAAGCCATGAGTGTTCTGACAGAGAACATTCCACTTTATTGTAAGTATAACCTATGGCTTTGGTCCTAGCTCCAACCATTTAAGTCACTGTAGCTTTTTAAAAATATATTTATAAGAAAAAATGCCAGTAGGTGGCTCCATCATTCTTGGATTGTCCAGATTGCAGCCAAGTGACATTTTGACAGCATTGCTTTTTGGTGAATGGATTTAATTTGATTGCACCAATTACAGGAATAAACTTTATGCAGACATGCTGAAATAGGACACTACAATTTGTTATGCTGCTCTCAGTAGGGGCTGTCTATCCCTCAGATTGACCTTGATGACTTCCTGATAAATGTGCTAAAAAGCCACCAGCACAGCCTTATGTGCATGAACTTTGTAGGCAATTTCTTGCTACAAAATGTTCCTCGAATCCATGCAAATCAGTATTTTTCCTCCCCCCACCACCGGTCTTCTTAGGCAATTTCTTACCTTCTGTAATCAATTGCTTATCATGAAGATGCTACACAGTGTTAAATTAAGCATAAAACGTGAATCGTTTCTACGGATGCTCTAAAACAAATGAAGGAAATGTGAATAACTAAACTTAGAAGTGGGATGTGGATCATCCGCTTGTGTTGAAATTAACAAACAGAACATTCAAGCAGTGTTGTTTTCTAAATCTGGAGGTGACTTTATAGCACACCAGAAATATAGTGCAAGCTGAATGCTAATTTGAAGAGAGTCCTGGGAATTATTCAGTAACCTCCCTAATCAGAGCCTGATTTATATTTATATTGCTACATAGATTCTGACTTTAATTCGGGAATAACGATTCTCAGGTGGACAAGTACAAGACAGGAGGTCTTAAAAGAAAAAAAAATATGATCCAGTAGTAGTAGTTATAAGGAACTGGGACATGGGAGGGATCAGTTCTCTTGGGGAAAATAAATCTCATTTGTGTCCTACTTCTCTTTGCTGGCAAAAGTCCACTTGCCTAATAAACATGTCAGAAATCAAAAATGTCTATCCTTACTATTGTCCTGTTTTTTACGTAGTACTATTACTACTACTACTATTTCCTCCATTCAAAGTAGGATGTTTTGTGTGATGCTTTTCTTCTTTCTTTTCTTTTGCTCTAGGCAGACAGACAGATGAACAAGAGTAAGATAACTTTTTCCTCATGTACGCTTTCTGATTTGTTCCTTATCTCAATTAATGTTATTCTTTTCATTGCTGTTCAATTCCACATCTGTTGGTATATAGATTATTATTCCCATAATTTCATTTGGGTAGAAACTGGACAAAGCTGTTCAACTGTGAGGAAACAGACATCCAAAAAAGATTCTTTTCTCATTTATGTCTACACATGTCTATCTCCATCTATATTACTTCAAATTGAAGATAATTTCCTTTGTAAAATCCCATGTGTTTGGACTGATGTTATATTACACCAAGAAATGTATGTCAACTATTCAAAGAACCTGGGGGAGGGGTATATTACACAATAAGCTGTGTAGGTGAATTTAAACTTGAAATTAATTTAACTTTCATCATCATTGATAAAAATATCTAAGAAAGGCGGCCACATTATAAATAGGGTACACTCAATGTATATATTTGAATGGAAATTGGATATAACACAAAAAGAAAGGACATGATATGATTTCTTCAGCACATTGTCTGTGGTCATGATCAAATCCTATCTGTAACTGAGGTTAGACAAGAACAATCCCTAGTTAATGATGTTCAGACTTAGTTTTTCAGTGACAGCTTAGAATATGACAAGCAGCTAGATATATTTCAGAGTCTAAAATGAGAATCTATTCTGTATTAGAACTCAGACTGTCAATAATCATTGGACCATGACTATGGATTGTTTTACAAGACATTCAGAGCAATTTAAAATGGGTATGTCAACTGCTAGTTTCTTTTATCAAAGTTGATTGAAAATCTGCAATAAAATGCACAAATAAGATTACAAATAAAATTGTCTCTATATTCACATTTCCATAACAAACACTTCATAAACTTCTTTCCTTGATGTGTACTTTGTGTTTGAAATGTTCTCTATCATAAGGGCTTTTGTACAAAATGAGTCTGTATGGATGCATTTTGGGAGAAATGCTATTGAACCACGATATGCCTATTCCTGCTGCAGCTAATTCTATTTTGGTAGCTTATCCTATGTTTGAAAAGAAATCCATGATCGAGTTCTACAACACTCCTTTGATGCAACCAATAGACCAAAATCAAAGGTGATTGGATAGGTTCATCAATTCTATCACCTTGTAGAAGCTGTTTGAGAATACTTTGAAAATGGATCTAAATAATGTTCTTTATAAGTAGCCATGTCCAGGGATACCAACCAACAAGATAATTCCAAAGAGCAAAATGAAGTGAATAGAATGGGATCATATAAACTATTTGGACCTATTTAATAGCATCTTAATTTTGCCAAATTTGGCACAAAGATAATTATTTGTTCAATGGACTGGAGATTTTGTCCACTCCAGCTAATAAAATATCCCAATAAAATGTGGATATGCCTATTTTGAAAAAGATATGATTAGATATATATGCCTCTATGTGCATATGAGTTATTGCATCCTCCCCAAAATTAGCAAATTAAATAATTAGCAAATCTTAGAAGTTACTTGTTTCAATGAAACCTAATAGTTTAGGAAGACTTGAAAAAATACATTCTTTACAGTAGAAAGATAAAATACAATCTTAAAATTTGATATACTACTCAGGGCACAATCCAGAATATCTGAAAAGGCACACATATGAGAATATAGATACATACCAATATGAATATATGGTTGCACAAAAGAACCCAAGGATGGTCACATGAGATGCATCAGTAGCAACATCATGTTTCACATTACTCATTTTTATTGTCATTCAGATGCAGTATGTGCAGAATCTTTTTACAAGTGCCTCACTTCTGGCAATCCAATTGATTCTGCCAATGCAGAGGACTGTGATACATGTGAACAACACACTGCAAATCAATAATTTCCACAAAAATGAAAACATCAACTTTCAAGTCTTTCTTTAACTATTCTCTTGGTGTGAGAATGAATCCCCTGACAATGCACTATGCTTTCTGCCTTGTCACCTGCATATACACTTGAAGTCAAGGTTAGATGAGAGAAATTGCCCTTCCAATTCTTCACTCCCAATCACAGAATACCTTAAAATGTCTCTCCACTGTTTTTTCTTTATACAGCTAAGACATGTATGCTACCATTGCTTCTCTACCTCTTATTTAAAAGCTAGCTTTCGTTGATTTCAGAGGGATTATCAACTGCATAACAGATAATATCCTGTTATATAATTCTGCTGACAGAAGAATTATCTAGTTCAGGGAATTGGGCTAGCGGATGTCTAAGGTCATTCCCCCTGATTCTATTACTCTAACAAGAAAGAGATGATTTTTTCTGTTTTCTGGAACTCCCATGTGGCGTGCAAATCTCTAGAATAGTACTTGTCAGTGTCTGAGGAATTAAAATTGATAAAAAAAGGAGAAAGTCATGACATTCATTGGAAATCTACATATTTTTGCTGCATTTCACCTGGGAGGCTTCCAGCTGCAGAATCAACATAAAGTACTTTGATATTTGTATGATAAACTTTCATTTTGCAATACAGATGTTACAATCCTTGCCATATTTTTCCCTTTGCTTGATCATTACAAAAATTGAGATGTTTTCTTTCCAAAATATGGCTTAATCAAGCTCAGCTGACATTTTTTGTATTATTCAGTATGTGCAAATTTGGAAACAAACTGGCCAGATTTGTGCTTATTAGTCTAAAATGTAATTCAGAATATAATTATTCTTAGGCTTTCATAATTTTCTGAATATTGTGATCTATTTTTGAGTATAATCTCAGCATGTATAAATAGGATAAGACTGCATAACAGGACTAAATGAAGTATTAAGTATTAAATCATATGGTGAATTCTTATTTTACTTTTTTAAAAAGTAAAGCTCCTGCTACTTTTATTGATACTGTTCTACTTATTTTTCATTGTTTAATGTCACCATTAATTCCTTTCTGTAAAATTATATTGGGACACTTTGACTCAGGATATTAAATTTTGTAGAACAAGCAGTTAAACCAATGACAGACTGTAATTTCATGTTTGCTTCCTTCCTTCACAGGAACTACTTAATTCTTTCCAGTTTAAGACAATCTACCATTTTCTTTTCACAAGTTGAGCTGGATGCAATTTGCTTCTTTATGATGCAATAAATAAATAAATAAATGAAATAAAACTGAAAATTTTGAATCAGGTCCATTGCATTGTACACAGGTACATTTTTAATGGGCTCCCAACTTTTCAACTCAGTGGTTCTTAGACAACTGGCTAATAGAAGAGCTCAGAGTGCCTTTCCTTCATTTCTGCTGTCCCAACATTATTGGCAACTGCAATAAAAGGCTTTTTTTCTAGCATGAAAGAAGGAATATACCTAAGTAAATTGAGAGCGAAAGGGAAAGATGAAGAAAAACAATGGATCCCAGTAATGAAAAATTTATAGCATAGCATTTTTTTCTTTTTTCTTTTTAATTTTAGAAGAAAATAATCCAGCAGCCAAAATAGAATCCAGTCAATGAGAAATAAACAAACAGATGGAGTTCTGTGGCTCCTGACCAAATGAAAATGACAAAGTGTTAAGGGATCAGAGAAGCAGGACATAGCAAGCCCTATTACATGCATTAGAAAACAATTTGAGCTCACATCATCCCTCAAATGATATTAAATATGACACTGGGAAATTGCTTACAAACTAGCAAGGTGCCCAATAAATGGAATATATCCAAAATGTAGGGAAAAAAAGAGCCAAGGAAAAGGGGGAGAGGAATGGCAGGTTTAATCTCCATCCTATGGAGACCTTTTTTCATCTCTCTTTCCATTATTTTTTTAAATTATGCTTCAAAAGTTATGAAACTGGCCATGTGGATTTTGGCTTAATTATATCCCTTTTATTTAGCCAGTCTGCTTCCAGAAAATCTACCAATAAACTCCCAGTTTATCCACCCCCTCTTTAGAATATTGTTTGTTAGTATCTCTGGCACCAGATGAATAGAATTCTCTTTTTTTCCCTCAACTATCTATAGAAATATATAAAACAGTGGTATTTCAAAAACACTGAAGCAGTATTTCCCAAACTGGGCATGCTGTGGCTCTCAAAATTTCCCAATTAACATGACCTTTACATTACTCTGGTTTTGACCTCTCTTCATTTGGAGAAGATGCACTTATTATAGTCCATACAAAGCAAGTTTGCAAGTAAATTCATTGATGCAAGGGCATAACCACCTATAGCTGCCAAAAACAATCATTTGGCAGAAAGGGGAAAATAAGCTTAGAATCATGCACAAGTTAAGAAAATAAGATATATTGCTGAACTTCAACACCCAGCACACCTCTGAAATGGCCATATTGTCTTATTCTATTAGATGTTTCATTTCAACAACTAGAAGTTGACAAGTTGCATTGATTTAATCCAAACTGGGCGTGGGCTTAGGCAGTGCATGACACATCCAGCCCGCAAATTTCAGCATGCGGGCTGGATGTGTCATGCACTGCCTAAGCCCACGCCCAGTTTAGCGAAGGGGAAGAAAGTCTTGATATGTCACGTGATACCATTGTGATGACATGAGTTGGATGCCCCTGCTTTAACCCATCAATTGCACTATTTGGGCTGTTTAGAAGAATGCACTTGCCTCCCAGCATTCTGGGTTCAAGCAAATGGACATGTAATATAGTCTTACAGGCAAAGGAAGAGACCATTGATGTGGTATCCTTTGAAATGAAATCCTGGTAACTTTACAACTTAAGGTATGGCTAGATAGATGTGCTAAAAGTGACAAGTTAATTTATTGGAAACTGTCCGAGCAGTCAGCTCAAAAGATATATACTTTCCCTTGCTGTGGAGTTCCAATTATATACTGAAAATCTCTCTAGTGCTCGTCAAATGTAAGAGCTGTGAACTATACCCAACTCTCCAACGTTGTTTCTGGAAGTTGTACACAACACAACATTGTCTAGAGATCAGGAACAGATGGGTTGACCCATTGCCAGTCTGTTGCAATCTTTTTTTTCTTCCTAGCATATTTTTGAAGACATTTTTCTATAAAAAAAATAGTGTGCAGTTTGGCCCAAGACAGTCAAAACCTCCATTAAATATGGAATCTGAGCTGACAGTGACAGATCAGGAAAGGGATCCTAGAATTTTGATGAACAGTTCAATGAAAATATTAACCCTGCATGCAGCTGCAGTAAAACATTTGATATAAAGAATGAGTAGACTTGAGTAAATCTGAAGTGAAATCACACTTGGACAGTTTTCTGTACAGTTCTGATCTTTACATTAAAATTCATCACAATATGAAAAAGATGCCAAGATCCTAGAAAGAGCACAGAAGAGCAACAAAAATGATATGAGGTCTGAAGCAGAGTTGGGTTGCTCCTGGTTCAGCCTGGTTTGGCCAAACCGGTTGTAGAATTCAGGCCTTGGTTGCAGAATCAGCAATGACCCAGGGCTGCCACACCACTGAACCAGTTCCCTCGTCGCCTCTGGGCCACCGCCATTTTGATTTTTAGTGTCTGCACGCAGGTTGCGAACCAGTAGTAAAACTGGCAGCAACTCACCCCTGGTCTGAAGACTAAATCCTACAAAGAATGGATAAAAGACTAGCCATGTTTTGCTTAACAAAAAGAAGACCAAAGAGATACATGATAGCAGTCTTGCAATATTTAAAAGGCTGCCAAAATGAAAATGGTATCAAATTATTCTTCCTAACATATGAGGGTAGGACAAGAAGCAATGGGTGGAAGAGTGTCAGAGAAAGATCCAAACTGGAAATAGAGAAGAATTTCCTGGCAGGAGAACAACTTGCCTGTCAGCATTGTAGGTGCTCCATCACTGGAGGTTTTCAAGAAGAGATTGGACAATCATTTATCTAAGATGAATGGATGACTCCTATCTTATGCAGAGGGTTGGACTAGAAAACCTCCCAGGTCACTTCCCATCCTTTGATTCTATGACTAAAATTCAAGAAGGGCATTATAGAGCTGGAAAGGGTATGTAGAAAAGCAACCAAAATGGCTGATCATGAATTGGCTGATGGCTGATCAGGGAATTGGAGAATGTTAGCTTGGAAGAAGAAAATAATGGAAGACATGATAGAAAAACATAAAATCACGAATGGCATTGATAATGGAAATAGAAAAGAAGCTGAAAGTGCTGTGAAATGAATCAGTTGAAAGAAATGTTTTTTTAATGAAATTTCTTATAAACAATCTATAGAATTTGTTATCAGCACATAAGGTATTGGCAGTCAATTTGATTGAGAGTACCCAGAGTTTATTATAAGATGGCTGCTGTATAAATGTTTTAAACAAACAAGCAAACACATAAATAAATGTGGATAGGTTAAAAAGGTATTTGGATCAAGAAGTCAAAATTCTACAGCATCAATATTTCCCAAGAACTTGTGATGAAGGGATGCATAAATATGCTTTGATTTTTACATGAAATTTATTTGAAAATGGAAACTATAGAAGATTAGATCCATCTGCCCAAAATAAGACATTACAAGTATGACTCCTCATGGATCAATTATTTTTAACATATGGAGCAATAGCAGCACAGATTCCTTTCACCTCTGAGAATCATACTGTATATCTAAATTATCTTTTTCTAGTGAAATCAATGTAAAAATTACAAGGATCAATGCAGGGGTGAGTTCTGACAGGCACTACTACCGGTTTCCTCGTGTGCATGCTTTGCGTGCGTGCTTTTTTTTAAATTGAAAATTTAAAAAACTTTTACAAATGTTTACATCCCCTCCCCCACCCTCCTCACCCGAAACCATCTCCCCAACCTTGCTTGATGTATGCTGTGCATGCATACACAGTGCAACAAAAATGTTCTGCGCATGTGCAAAAGTGAAAAACAAGATGGCAGCACCTATAGCGCCACTCAGAAAACTGGTTTGGGGGTGTGGCAGGCCTGGGTTGCTGCCGGTTCCAGCAACCCAGGCCGTCAAACCACTATTGGTTTGGCCGAACCTGTCTGAACCATTAGGAACCCACCACTGGATCAATGAGGCTCTGCATGGACCACATTATTCAGATTGTGTTTAAGACAGAGAATGGAATGAATTATATATATTTCTGGTTATCCTATATTTCTAATTAATGCAAAATGCTTGACCCTATTCTACCAAAACCTTTTGGAATGAACCTCATCAGAAACCAGAATAAAATATATCTTTCTTTTTCTTTCATGTTCGGGCACTTCTATAACATTCCACCTAGAGAGGAAAAGGATAGTAAAAAAAAAGTGCCTAGGCTAATATTTCATATATACAAAAATTAATGGAAGGGGGACTTTGAATGAAATCATCCCTGATTGACCATTCAGCATTTTAAAAGAACACGTAGCAAAAAAAGTACCTTTGTATATGTCAAAATTTTAAACTTTAATCACATAAGGCAAAAGCCTATATTAAATCTATGAACAATAAACATATCGTACTATGCATGTTTATCAGTATTGTAACTATTCTGATGCTGATATATACTTCAGTGGGACTGTTGCTAAAGAAAACATTCTCTTTACCTGGTGGCCTCTTCTACTCATTGGATACAGAATTGTTATTTCACAACAATTAATAGGGTATTTTAAGTTGGGTTGCAGGCTAATTTTGAAGAACACAAACTTCAAATGAGCCTGTCAAAAACATTCATCAATTGCCATGCTTAATTGTTTGATACATTAATTGCCCATTAAAAATGTAGATTTTTAATGGGATTTTAAATGGAGAGGTCCCTGATGAAAGAATAGAGAGTGCCGATAGCTTTGTTGCAAGTAAACTATTCTCATCTGTTTAGTCAAGCAATACATTTCTAAATTTTTCCAAACAGCCATTTTCCCCCCTGTGTGATTTCGCAAAAAATAAATGTCTCATTAATTCTTTTCAAACTACTATCTTCTTAGCATACTGTAATATTTGTTTTAATCTGCTAATTCAATTCTCTAATCGATTAACAACAATGTAAATTATAGCAACATATATTTTAAGCATTTTCCACCTTAATTTTATTTGGAACTAACGTGTCCACAAAGAATGTGGTTCAGAGTGAATGGCGGTAGACTTATTAAGAATAAACTGCTGAGTTGGAAACTGAGATACATACAAGCATTGTCAAATTTTGCTAGAGTGCACTTCCAAAGACAGATTTTACAGAAGAATCTTAGCTTAAGGTCAAGTTTAAGATTAAGTCAAGAGCAATCTTAAAGTAGCCATTGTATCTAGGTCCAGAGCCATAAAGATTCTAAAAGTTAAAACGGCACCTGTCATATTTAAAACCCCTGGATCAAATTGGACAGGATACTAAAGAAGAAAATTCTGCAACTAATATGTTAAATATTAGTTTAATGCATTGATTCAATGCTTGTTCCTTCTTTATGCTTTTTTTTGCCTTTATTCTCTCTAAATTTTGTCAGAGCCCAGTCACTCTGAATGCTGTTATTGCTTCTTGCCTATTAGCTTGCAGTTTGATGTAGGCATCTGACCCGTTAGTGCATTTTAACTCTGCCCCGGTGGGACAAATGGGATCCACTGTTTTTTATTGCTTTTAGTGCTCTTATCATCTATGTACTGGTTTAAGACTGTAATAAAGTCACTTTTATTTTTACATTGAATTAACGTGTTAAACCAGGAATAGAATATTGGTGCTTCCCTTGGCATTTCCTAGGCTCCTGTTTTCATTGAGTTTCTTTTTATTTAATTAAAACAAAATAATAAAAGCTAACCTCTACCATACTTTTAATGATGATTTGGCTTAGGGACCTCACAGCAATCTTAGAAACTAAAAGTTGCCTGTGAAGCAATTAAAGAAAACAATCCCATCAATTTTCATTCTGTTATAGAATTATTCTGTTTGCAGTTGCAGTCACAATGGGAAATATTCTATGAATATGAAAGTCCCTATTTGGCAGTTATTTGGTGAGAGCACCATTATAAGTCCGCAAATTTTAAAATGCTTAATATAGTGATTTGTAAGGTTACCTTCTCAGGAAATAAATCAGGTAGGTGCAATGTCTATTAGCTCCAGGGTTTTATTAGATCAGTCACAAGTCGGGGATTACTTGCGGTCCTAAAACAAAAGATTATGGCTTCAATTGAATATTAACCTTTAAAATTCTCTCTGTCAATGGTTGAATCCATTTTTTCAGCCTTTTTACATGTCCACCAAGCATGATAAAATGTTCCTTCATGTTGTTCACATTTCCAACATACATTTGAAGTGCCTTTAGACATTCTAGATAATTTGTCTAGTATCATACGCTAATAATACCTCATTTAATAAAATTTATATTTAAGATCATCACAATTTCAAGCCTTTTAATCTTATGCTTTTCCATTGGTTCATCTCATCATAATAACCCAAACTCTTGCTCACTTTATCACACATTCTTTAACCTGTTTTTCCTCTTTTTTAAATTTTCAACACAAGTTTATACGTTATAGCAATTACTTGTTCATCATCTAGTGCATTATTGTACTGCAAATTCTTATTTTGCTCCATAATATAAATCTTTTTTATCCATTTTGAATATTTCTGATAACTGTAAATAAAAAAACCTTGAAAAATATACAATTCTGCTATTAATTACTTTACTTACTTAATTTTAAATTCCCCTTAATGGTTTTCCAATAATTCCTGTTACATCAGGCATTTCTCCTTTTCTGCTGCTTCTCTTCTATGATATGCTTCTTTAAGTGAGATACATAAAGGTGTTTTTGGGCACAAACTGAGTTTATATCTATTTTATCTCTTCAAAATGGGACATTCGATAAAACTACTTTTGAAGGCCACATTAACTTTAACTTTATTGCATCATAAATACATATATATGTCATCCAAACTTCAGATCACAACCTTGTAACATTAAAAGTTTCTTGTTTCTCATCAACAGCTATTCTTTCATCAAGATTAAATAACAAGCAGCAAAATACAGTTTCAAATCCTGTAAACCCCATTCTCCTATTTCCCTTGCATATTGTAACATTTTGTATTTAATTTGTGGTATCTTTCCCTTGCTTATTAATTGATATATCCTTTTGCCATTGTTTAAATGTTGTATCAGTTGTCAAAGCAGGCATTGTCTCAAACTAAACCTCATTCTTGGCAAAACATTCATTTTTATCAGATACTCCCCCAAAGTGACCATTTTTTTCTCCCATCTTAATATATTCTTTTTAATTTCATTCCATGTCTTAACATACTTATTTTGAATTCCTATTTGTCAAAACCTATACAATTTATAGAGGTAGTCAAGGAAGAGAAACCAAAGGAAAAGATGAGACTTTTGACTTTAAAAAGCATCCAAGCCATGTTAACTTAGTTTTAAATCCATATTAGAAGTTGAAGGACTATTTCTTTAAAATATTGACTTGACATTTTATTGGATCAAAATCAGAATTATTACCTCAAGTAACAGTAGCTCAGAAAATGTGCTTCTGAGAGATATTTTCTTAACAAATTATAGATAATAAATCACCTTCATAAATATTTTTAAAATATCTTTGTATTGCTGGTAGATCACTTTCCTGCCCCCTTCAATCTTTCATTATTCTGTAATCATAATAACAATAATACAAACCAAAACCATAATAGCTCAATTTCCATCCTTTCCCATGACTTAGGAAAATAAATAGGTATTAATAGTTTTGGAAAGTCATTCAGATAGTTGTAACATAGATTGCCCACACATTGCTCATAAGATTTTTATAGGGGAGGGCAACTCTATCAAAAACTAAATATAAGACATTCCCTGAATCAGAAAGATCAAATAAACAGAACCACATTGTCTTCTCAAGATTGAGTCTCTCTTCCCCAACCACTGCCTCCAGAGAAAGGGATACTAGGATTTCAACAGCATCACTTGATTGGCCCAAAGTCAAGATGTATATTTGAGTACCATTATTGATACTTGTTTTCTTTTTTTGGTTGAATTTTGACTCCTGGAGACTGCCTGCTCTGGTCTCTGCAATTAATTTTGGCAGCACTTTCAAAATTAGTTTGGCATTGCCTTCTTCCTAGGGTTAAGAGAGAGTAGATGACCCAAATCAGGCTTTGTGCCAAAAGCAGACTAGCACTCATGGTCTACCAGGTCCCAGCCTGGTGCTTTAACCACTGCATAAACTGACTCTCATATTAATGATACCTGGTCTCAAACCAATGGATGACCTCACTGTGAATTTTCAGGTAAATATTAAAAAAAGCAGAGAGAAATCTTGCATAGATGCAACCTCTGTATTGAACTCTGCCTGAAACTCAACTTATTTAGATCTAAATGATTAATTTCTTCCAGGTTGTCTAGAGCTGAAGCTTGACCACTACCTTCTTCAAAAATGGTGATTGGAAACTGAACAGAAATAGTCCAACATACTCTATCATGGAGAGGGTGCACTATAAGAGACTACGTCCCTTTCTTAGAGAAGCTGAGAGCAACATATAAGTCCAACCATTCATCACCTTCCAGGTGGCTATAATCATCTAGGATCTAATAAACAGGTAGAAAACTCATAGACATAAGAATTCTGTCCACTTCCTCAGGAATCACAAACTCCGTTCAGATAACCTTATAAAGCCCAGCCTCGGGGTTCTCAATTGGACCTATCTATTTGGAGTGACTTTATCTGCCCAGTAGCAAGAATATCCCTCACTGTAGACCTGAAAACAATCCTGTGTCCCCTCCTTCTTCAGGAGGGACTGGTTACTTTATAAAAGCTGCCAGGTGGCTATCAGCAGAAATAATAAAGGGAAGAAAAACAATGTAATTTCACTACCTTTATTGTCACAATGTAATCTCAAATATGCATTCGTATATACATAGCATCTTCCTCCAACAGCACAATTCATATTGTTGCCAATCCTCTTTAAGATTAAGAGCCAATAATAATATAATGGTTGCAGACTGGAGAAACTCAGAATCAAATCTTGTCATTATGGAAAACCACTTGGTAACTTTGGCTTTTCTCTCTCAGACCAACCTACTCACAGGGAGATCCCTACAAAAGCCACCTAAAATAAAAATGGGCTATAAAATCTAAATAATAATGAAAACAACAAAAGACCGTTTGTTTGAAATGCAACAATAAATTGGCATATTATAGCTTTCCGCATTGAAAACTATGAAATATTCCCTAGGAGTGCAATGCATGTTTCATCCTGACACAATAGAATTAATGTCATATTGCATGAAAGTTGACCCTTGGTGGCAATAGCTGCTGCAAATAAATAAATAGTACACTAGTCATATCATTTTTGGAGACAGCCATTTCCCACATTCACTTGCAGCATCTTTTAAAGTTCAATTCCTTAATTCACATGGTAAAAGAAAACAAACTAAGTTTGACAAAGGCTTATTTTCATTTCTTTCTGTAGAATGTTTTTTTTTCAAGTCCTTTGACCATAACAATAAAAAAGAACTGTTTTTTTTTAAAGGAGAGAAATAACTCTTCTGTGTACTAAATATAAAACTATAAAAACATAGGATTGAAAGGAACTTTGGAGGTCTTATAGTTGAATGCCTAACCCAAGGCAGGAACCCTTAGATCATCCCAGAGAAATGACTATTCAACCTGGGTTTGAACACTTCTAGTAATAAAATATCCAGGAATCCAGGAAGCAGGCTGTTGCACTGCTTAATAGCTCTCAAGATCAGGAAACTCCTCCTAACCTGGAGTTTGAACCTTTCTCTGTAAAGCTTCCACTCAATGGTTTTTGCCTTGGCATCAGAGCTTCTTTTGACAGAGTTTTTTTGAGTGTTGGATGAATACTATCGTGTATCACCTTAATCCCTTCTTCTTTAGAATAAACACATCCACCAATAACCAATTCCATATGAGTTAGCCTTGATGCCCTCATCATTTTTGTAGTTGCTTTCTGCACTCTTTCCAATTCCTCAGAAACCTTTTTTTGTATTCTGGTGACCAAAACTGGACACAGTATTCTAGATGAAATCTACACTTTATAGCACAGAACGGAACTATTACTTTTATGATCATTATGTTACACCTCTGTTGATGTACTGTTTTGACAGCTGCAGTGCATTCCTGGTTCATAATTAATCTATTATCTATCAGGATACACAGAACCGTCTCCTGCCAGTGCCAAGCAAGACACTATTTTGTACCACACATGTGTGTTTTGCTTACCAAATGCAGAACTTCATATTTCTCACTATTGAACAGCATTTTATTAAATACGACCCAATGTCCTAGTCCAGTGTTTTTCAACCTTTTTTGTGCAAAGGCACACTTTTTTCATGAAAAAAATCACGAGGCACACCACCATTAGAAAATGTTAAAAAAAATTAACTCTGTGCCTATATTGACTATATATAAAGTAATTTTCCCACGGCACACCTTACACTATGTCACGGCACACTAGTGTGCCACAGCACAGTGGTTGAAAAACACTGTCCTAGTCTATTTAATCCTTTTGAATTTTCAGAGGTATTAGCAATCTCCCACCCCATCTTCATTTTGTGTCATTTTCAAATATGCTGAGCATTCCTTATAGGATGTTGGTATACATAATTTATAAAAAAATGTTTCAGAGTATTGGAGTCAGAACAGAATTCCGAGATAACTTATCTCCATGAAGACATAGTTCCATTAAGAATGTGCATTGAATATGTTGTTCAATGAACTGAAGAGCCATGGTGGCACAATGGTTAGAAAGCAGTTTCACAGGCTAATTCTTCTGGAAGTTTGATTCTCACCAGCTCAAAGTTGACTCAGCCTTCCATCCTTCTGAGGTCAGTGAAATGTGGACCCAGATTGGGGGGGGGGGCAATATGATAACTTGGTAAACTGCTTAAAGAGCATTATAAAGCACTGTGAAGCAGTATATGTCTAAGTGCTATTGCTGTTGCTATTTGGAGAAGGACTATACATCCCACATTGTTCCATTTTCTCAATAAGGAATCTGTAATCAACTTTATGGATTGCCTTATTGAAGTCTAGATACACAAGGTCCCCAGCATTTCCTTGATCTACTAATCTAATCATTTCATCTAAAAAAGTGATAAACACGTGCTGCCTTCTAGTAATCATTTCATTGTTAAATGTTTGCAACCCATTACTTTAGGCAAACCCTAAAACTTTTTAAGGACTTCCCCATGTACTGATAGATGAGTGTATCCTTTGCCAATGTGGTTGTGTTAAGAAGTAACTGTTTAATAGAAGTAACTCTTATCAAACACAATTATTTTATTCAATCCATACTCTTTCAGTTCTGTTAAATTGTGCATGGATTGATGTTGTGACTCAGCAGCAGCTTGTTGTGAGTTGCGTCAGGATGCAGGACTAATGAGAAACTGTTGCTCATTAGGGTCATCTTCTGCAGATAAAAGACGGATGGTGCCACGCCTTAGTGGCAGTAGTCAACGTTGTTCATCGTGGTTCGTCATTCGTCGTGTGTGGTTCATTGTTTCGAGATTCAAAGAGGCACTTGGATAAGTGATTTGCTTTCTGTAAACCTGATTCAAAGTGGCACTTGGAAAAATGATTTGCTTTCTGTAAACCTGGTTTGCTGTAAGAGTTTTTTGTTTTTGCTGTATAACTTTTTGCCAGAGACTTTATCTACGTTTAATTTTGGGCTCGCAGCCAGCTTGAGCCAGGACTGATAAAGATATTTCCTTTGAAGTTCTGTCTGACTGTCATTTGTGAACGAGCGAAGGGGGGGGGGATCAGAACAGATTGATATGTTTGGTAGTAGGATCTCTTAGATCAAGTCTTCTGATACAAAACTAATCCCCAGGATATAATTATGACTACAGACTTTGCATTACTTGGACCTCACATGCTCATATGAATATCATCATTGGTGTACAGTATATATGACAAGAAGAAAAGGCTTGATGATAAAATCAAACAATCAGCAGTATGTCTGGCATATATCTTTTACTCTTTCTTCTTGCTGAGAGAAAATGTGACTGTTTTAAAATCTGGTGTCCATATGTGTAGATATAGAATAGTAACATTCTTTCACCAGAATGATAGGAAAGAAACCAGGAGAATGTTACTGAAGCTCAACATACTTTTCCTTCACAAAAATTATGTTAACTAACTGTTTGCATATCTCATAGGGGCTTTTATCATCAATGCTCAGGAAGTGAACAGAAGTTGTTGACATTTATTGGTAATTTTTTTGTCAATTTCAGATGTGGTTTACTGATGGCATTGAGAAGTTAATGTACATTATACATATAATGTACATTTTTTAGATTATGCCCCAATGTCAACATGGCACAACAAGTATGGACAGGAGGGGGGGGGGAAGTGTTTTGCTAAGTCATTTTTCGGAGTTCCATCACATTCCACCATCACTCATGAATGGAAACATGGAATGGATCCATGTACTGAAAGAGTGGGTCTATATAGATCAAGTTTAGCTTGATTTCAATATCTTCCCATGGAGAAACATGGAAAAGCATGACATACTTAGAAAGAGAAACAAAATTTGTTTTTGTATTAAATATGGAGGCACTTCATAAAGAGACCCTGCATCAAACCTGTCAGACCTGGAAGCCATCTTTTACATTTGGGCATTCAGGCCTGCCACATTTTCTACTGTGGGAAAATGGGAGGGGGATTATACAGAGTATGTGTGATATATAGTCAAAATAAAATTCTTTCTCAGAAAGTCAAGGCCATTGCAGTTGCAATGAGGTGACTGGGATGTACCTCCAGTTTTGGATGGTGCCTGATTGGATCATGTGATGGACATGTGGGTGTTGGGCAGGGGCTTGAACTTTCTTTTGGGTGGGAAACTTTCAGATCCAGGTTTTCCCAGATGTGCCAATATGACATCTCTAATAAAATGGAACTTTGAGGAAACTTCTGTTCTCTTCTGTTGGGGATACATGGAACCCTGACACCTTCACTATTACAAAAAAGGTTTTCATTAGTGGAAAAGGGAATTGACTTGTAGAGGAGCCACTTGTACCAATCAAACAACTGCCCATGGCTTGATGGTTGAAGTCTGTTTAATGCTTTACAATACATAGACTCAATAGCAGTAGATAGCAATAGCAGTAGACTTATATACCGCTTCATAGGCCTTTCAGGCCTCTCTAAGCGGTTTACAGAGAGTCAGCATATTGCCCCCAACAATCTGGGTCCTCATTTTACCCAACTCGGAAGGATGGAAGGCTGAGTCAACCCTGAGCCGGTGAGATTTGAACCGCTGAACTGCTGATCTAGCAGTAGCCTGCAGTGCTGCATTTAACCACTGCGCCACCTTGGCTCAATACATAATGCAGGATTTAATCTGAGTCTGATGGCTAATATCAACATTCTTATTAACTACTAAAAGCCACTTACAACTAGGTACATATAAATGCAGCATATAGAGCAGCCATATATTCTGGAGACAGAAAATGTCCCTGATAATGGGCTCCAGCACAAGCTTGGAACAATAAATCTTTGGTCCTGGTAACCAACTCATATTGGATCCTGCAGTATTACCCTGAGAAACAATTGTTTACCTTCAATACATAATGTTAATAGTTTCACTTAGTATGTCAAATTATAATTTTAAACAAAGATGAAATGCTTATCTTAATGTCAAAACCTTTCTTCCCAACTTTTGACATACAATTTAATAGTCTGTCAATTAAAGGAGTCCAAATATTACTGTTTAAGAATTATGTAAAACCATTTCTCTTGTAATACTCCTTGTACTTTTTCTTCTTCCTAAACTCTCTTTACATCATATCTTATACACTCTTATACATTCATTACTAATCATATTGTCTGTCAACTTCAAAACAAAATTGTGCTGATTTCAACTGTTGCCGCTTCTCAGTTGTCACAAAAACTGTGGAATGCCGGTTCCAGGCAGCAAACAACAAGAAGAATCCACTTCTGTGGGAACCAAAGGTTGTTCAGCCATCTGAGTTACTAAGGTCAGGACTATTGCTAAAACAATATTCAGACTGCTGATTGGACAATGTGACTGATAAGGGGAGAGGAGTTTTTAACCATGCAAAAACCATTAATTAGAGTTGGTTTTGCTTTGATTTGTGCTAATATGATGTATCCATTAAAGTTTAGTAGAAAGAGACTGGAAAGTTTCTTGCTTGGTGGGTTAGTGAGTTGGGACCTTGACATTGACATTATTTGGATGAACGCAATGATATTTTGAGTTGAATGTTATTCATATGAAATATATATTATACTTTGCACAGATTTACATAAAAATAATAATAAAATGAATGCCCACCAAAGAAAAGTACAAAGAACTGTACTGTTATAGTTGCAAACTAGAGGAATACCTGAACAAACTTTATAAGTTTTTAGGAGGAAAATGACTTCTGGCAACTTCTTGAAAATGAAAGATGAAGGCTTGTGATTATCTAAAGTTTTATGTAATTAGATTAAGTATATACACTTTAAAAACATCAATAGTGGAGCTTAGGCTGTTTTTTTCTATAGTTGGCATAAGCACTGCTTTATAACTTGTCTCAGCTGCTTAATTAACTTTAGCAGTGATGTGAGCAAAGCTTTATAGTTTATAAAGCAAATATTTTCATGAAACATCAGTGTAGCTGAATAAATGCATAAAGTATTGATCATCCTACTTATATGTTTGTGTTGTATATTTTATGGTTTTTCTTTCTGGCTGCACACAGATGGGTTTTTCCAAATAAAAGCCAAATGAGAGAAAACAGAAACAGAAATTTTATGATCAAAAACTCAAGGTGAAAACTGGCACTTCTCTTTGAAAGCTAAAATTAAATTCATAAAATGGGATGAAATTCTTAATAATTATTCAATGAATATT
The DNA here is from genome assembly GCF_051295495.1 of Thamnophis sirtalis. Lineage (NCBI taxonomy): Eukaryota > Metazoa > Chordata > Lepidosauria > Squamata > Natricidae > Thamnophis > Thamnophis sirtalis. The sequence continues at coordinate 134,015,383 of NW_028261381.1, read as the reverse complement.
ATCAGATGTTTTATCTTTTCTTTTCCTCATTACCATTTTATTAAAATGTGTATTGGGAAAAGAGGGAATATAGAAGAGAATGGATAAGATAGTGGAAGCTCCCAGCTGTCTATTGGGTATTCAGGCAGCACAAAACTGATATGACACAGTGTCAATCATCATAAGCTATAAGGATGATGAATTTGATTTCACAATGTGGGTACTACTGTTACTATCATTTCACTATAGGTCCAGGGACAATATATAGAATTAAATCTAATATTTTGTATATAAATAGCAGTATTTAACTAATCTTGACTGATCTTCACAGTGCTAAGTAGGGTCAGATCTAATTAATATTTGGATGGAGAAATTCTTTATCTATATTCTAGAGTGCCGATAGAAACAAAAATAAATAATTCATATATAAAAGCAATGGGGATGCGGTGACTCAGTTCCATATTGCTATCAAAAAATTACAAGGATGTGTTCATGTAATCATAAGTAGTTCAACTTTGATTCAGAACTTCTGATGAAACAATGTAGTGAACACTATATAAATACATGAGAAACTCAAACCTTCCTTATGTATTTATACAGTTCATCATTTACCAAAATGAGCTTCATTTTTATTTTATTGGTCTATGAGAATGTATTGTATCAAGGAAGCTCAATGGCCCAATTAGCATTGCCTATACTGATTGGCAACAATTTCACAAGATTTAAGGACCGAGATCTTTTCTGTGGCTTGCTTATCTGTTTTTTAGAGCTGAGGTGGCGCAGTGGTTAAATGCAGCACTGCAGCCTACTTCAGCTGACTAGTTCTGCAGTTCGGCTGTTCAAATCTCAGTGGCTCAGGGTTGACTCAGCCTTCCATCCTTCCGAGGTGGGTAAAATGAGGACCCGGATTGTTGTTGGGGGCAATATGCTGACTTTGTAAACCGCTTAGAGAGGGCTGAAAGCCCTATGAAGCGATATATAAGTCTAACTGCTATTGCTATTGCTATTGCTAGTGGAAATAACCAAGAAGACAAGCTAAAAACAGTAAAGGCAAATGTCTCCAAATTCCCAGGAGGGAGAGTGTCCATTCCAGAGGAACAAGAAACAATGCAGTTTATATAGTATGTGTTAAGAGAAAGAGGGTAAAGATGTCTCTTCCATAATAGTTCACAGGGTATACTTTAGAATGGAAGTAGTCTGTTTTAGTTTGAGAAGATATTTCTGTCTATAGGAGAAGAACAATAAATTTGCTTAGAAGAATCACAACACATCTTTTTCATTTTTGGATTCTGACAAAAGGAAACTTAAAAAGAATTTCACAGAACTTTTAGTAAAGTCAATGGAAATGGAAGCAGACATGAAAAATAAGGAAAGTCTTTCAAAAGATGCATGAACTCAGAAGAGGTTCCAACCTCAACTTGGTAAGCTATAGGTCACTAGCAGACAGAGAGTAACTGATTCAGGGAAAATAAAACAACAATGGAAGAGACATACTAAAGAATGGCTAGAATTGGAAGATGAAGTTAGAACAGCAACTACTGTAATTATTATCACTATTATGGGAAAGCTATAGAAAATGATGGAATATCTACAATAATATGGCAAGCAAAAGAAGAAAACTCAATAAAAGTTGTAAACAAGTAATGCTAGCAAATCTAGAGAACAACACAGTAGCCAACGGATTGGAAGAGTTCTGTCTACATTCCAATACCACAAAAATAAAAAAACAGACATAATAGAGAGTGCAAACTATTTTACTATAGTCTTAATTTCATATGCTAGCAAAATAATGCTTAGTATCATCCAACACAGATTAGTGTCCTACATGGAAAAAGAGATGCTAGATGTTCAAACTGGGATTTAAAAAGACTGAGGGATATGAAACATTATTGCTGATGCACACTAGATACTTGAGAAATAAAGTATACAAAAAAGTCACTATGTGTTTTATTGATTATACAAATGACTTTGATAGTGTTGATCATGTCAAAATGTGGGAAATGCTGAGAAAAATGGAATTCAAGAACTTCCCATTGTCCTCCTGGGAAATTTATATTCAAGTCAGAAAGCATGGGCAGAACATAGTGAAACCAACCTGATCCAAGTTGGCAAAGGCATGTAACAATGTATATACTCTCCCATTATTTATTCATTTCATACGCTGAATATATATTAAGGAAAGCTGGACTCGAAGAAGATGAATATAGGTTTAAATCTGGAAGAAGACACGTCAATAACCAGTGATATGCTTATGACACTACCTTAATAGCTGAAAATACAAAGGACCTGAAAGCTGTAGTAATAAAAGTGAAGGAGCACAGGAAAAACAATGGGACTAAAATTAGATGTAGAAAAGACTTCAGTAATGACCACTGGTAAAACAATTAGCCTTAGAAGTTACAAATCTCTCAAAGTAGCAAGATAGCTTCTGTCTTTTAGGATCAATCATGACCAGTAAAGAAATAAGCAGTGAAATAGTACACCACAGACTTGTATTTGGTTGAGCATCCATGTAGGCCTTGAAAAAGACAATTAAGTGCTGTGATATGTCAAAAGCTATGATGATCATAATTGTGCAAGCCCTGATATTATGACACTTTATGGAAGCAAAAGTTGAACATTAAAGAAATAGGCTAGGAAGAGTATTGGCACTTTTGAACTTTGATGCTATAGAACACTCCTGAGAATACCATGAACAGCCAAGAAAACGCACAAATGGATAATCAAACAAATCAACTCAGAGTTCTAACTCAAAGCATAAATGCCCAGTCTAAATTATTCTTCTTTGGGCCCATTGTATGAAGAGCTAGTTCTCTGAGAAGACTCTAATGTTGGGAAAGGTGAAAGAAAGAGAATAAGAGGATGATGGATGGACTGAGTTACAGAGGCACTAGGTGCACTGTTGAATGACCCGAGAGAGCAGGTTGGGGACAGCTTGTCATGGAGAAAATGTATTTATGTAGTCACTTAATGTTGAAAATGACTTCATGACACATAATCAATCACTATTACAATAGCAATGATTTGTATTATTTTATTAGTTCCTTTCCATTATGGCTATTATACATTATGCAGCATAAGAAGGCTAAAAGGGACTGAGACTCTTACAACATGATTATGAAACTCAAGAATTAATTCTTTAATTATGAACTGTATTTTTTTTTACTTCTGTCATAAAATGTTATTTCTAGGAAGAAGACAGCCGAGTTAAGAGGGAGAAATTATGACAAAGTAACCTTCAGCTGAGAAATGAGCAAGTGGTATAATGAATTATATTCTAATTTACAATTGTTGGATTTCATATATACACTGTTCATTCTGTCTATGTTAACCAGTTGCTTAATGTGAAATCAACCACTAGGATAGGCCTGGGCAATCTAAGAGAGCCCCAGTAACTTGGGTTCTTTGATATAGGCAGGTTCAGATAGTTGATCCATATTTGAGGTTTAGGATTTGAAGGGTGATGAGGTCCTTTTGCCACTGAGCCATTTCAATATGCCTCACTGACCCTTGTGACTGCCTCAATGCATCCAAAAAATAAAATAAAATAATACAGATTCATGCAGAAAGGATACTACCTAGTCATAAACTAGATAGATAAACACTGTCTTCTGAAATCGGTTTCCACAGATTAAGATAATTATAAACATGCAATTTAAACATGCAATTTAATTATTTTGAAATATTGATTCATAATTCTAATTTGAGCTCTGTAAAGGGAAATAAAGAGTTTATAGATTTATACCAGTAGAACTGTAGACCATGAGATGGAGCTGACCTCTCCTAAGCAAATGGATCACGTATTATGGAAACAGAAAATACTATCAGTAACTATTTTTTCTGTTTTTCTGTACTGAAATGCATATTCATTTATTAAAAATTATATTCTAATATTTGCCATTCTGTGCCAGCATGACGTTCACAGGTAAAAAATGATACAAACAATGCCACATTTTGGTTTACTCACAAAATAAAGAGTTCCAAGAGAAAATAACAAGTAACTTTCCTAAAATCAAATTGCTTGATGGGGAAAAAAATCCATTCTTGACACCCATAAAGTAGAGAAAAATCTGAGAAGTATTAAAAAAGAACATTTTTTCCTTTCCTCCATTATACTTCAATTTCCCTCTTATTAATATCACACTTTTTATATTTATCCCTTTAGAACCATAAAGAGTAACATCTATCTTTTAGGAAAAGAAAACAATTTTATCAATCATTTTAATTTCTCTTTCTCCATATAATCTTGCAATAAGCATGTTTTCAAGTCTCATTCTTGATTCTTGTACATTTTCTGTTTTTCCATTTGAAACCCATAAAATCTATTCAAATGTATTACTGGTCAATATTAATATCATTAAACATTATAATCTAAACATTCCTTATAGCAAAAGGAGAGCCTGTTGGACTGGTGAGTTTCCTATTAACAGGAAATATTGCTGTTATATTCACTTGTCTTCTTTTTTTTGATCTCCATCCATTTTGACAAGAACACCTTTAGGACACACAATTTTATAGAATTAAAAGTATTCTCCTAAACTCTAGTTTGCCAAAGAGATTTTTTTAAAAAAAAAAAGCAATGTGGATATGAAGCCACTGAATTGAGAGAATTATATCAAAATGTGTATGGATTAGTTTTAGTCTATTGGCACATATCTCAATATACCATGTCATTATAAATAGATTATTTTTGGCATAATGGTTCTATTCTTAATTCCTAATTAATTAAAAGTGTGTGTGTGTGTGTGTGTGTGTGTGTGTGTGTGTGTGTATGTGTATGTATGCTGGTCTTGTTGTATTTGGGTCTTTTCCCATGTAAGATTGAGATTGTCTTGGCAACGTTTCAACGAGGTCTCACTCACCATCTTCAGGCTGGGTTTTGGGCTTAAAGTGTGATGGGAGCTACCGTCTTTCTATAAATCTTGGTTGGGGTGTGTGGAGTGCTGGCTTTGTTTCAGTAAGTGGAATGATTGGTTATGTGGTTGTATCATGATTGGTAGATTGGTGCTGATTGGTGCTGGCTGGGAGCTACCGTCTTTCTATAAATCTTGGTTGGGGTGTGTGGACTGCTGGCTTTGTTTCAGTAAGTGGAATGATTGGTTATGTGGTTGTATCATGATTGGTAGATTGGTGCTGATTGGTGCTGGCTGTGTGTCTATTGTTGTTTTATGTTGAGGTGGTGGCTGGGGCTCATTTGTTGACTAGGGCTGGTTTCCAGATGTCTGGTAGGTGGGAGGTATCATCACGTTTATTCATGTTGTGGGGGTGTTTCTCTATTTCGATAGCTTCCATAATTCTCTTGTTGAAGTGTTCTGTTTTGGAGATTAACCTAGTTCCTTCAAAATTAATTTCATGTCCTGTAGCTTTAAGGTGCTGGAAAATGGAGAATTTGTTTTTCTTTTTTTCTTCCTTACTGCGTTCTTGTGTTCTGCGATGCATGCATTTATTCTCCTGTTCGTTTGTCCTATGTATGTTGCAGGGCAGATTTTGCATGGTATTTTGTAGACTCCTTGGTTTTCTAGCTGGACTTTGTTTTTGGGGTTTCTTAAGATGTTGGCTATTTTTTGGTCAGTGTTGAAGGCTGTCTTGATATTGTGTTTGTGGAGAATTTTGCTGATTTTATCTGTGGTGCCTTTGGTGTAAGGGAGGAGGGTGATACCGTTGTCCTGTTCTGTGTCTTGGGTTTTTTTTTTGGGGGGGGGGGTGTCTCCCTTTGGATTTGGTTGGTAATTGTTTTTCTTTGGAATCCATTGGAGATTAATACGTTTGTGAGAGTGTGTAATTCAGTTTTCAGGTGGTCTTTGTTGGCTAGGTGTTTGGTTCTGGAGATGAGGATCTTGGCTACAGAGTTCATCTGTGCAGGGTGGTGATGGGATTGTGCATTTAAGTAGCGGTTGGTGTTGTTGTTTTTTCTGGTAGATGGTGTGTCCTAAGGAGCCATTGGCTTTTTTGTAGATTAGGACGTACAGAAAGGGAAGTTGGTAACTTCTTGTTTTAATGTTTGGTATATATACCTGAACTCCTTAAGATACACATTTACATGCCAGAGTTAAAATAGAACTTAGGAACAAGGTATAGAAGTTAGTGTATTGTAAACTGGGTTACACATACACAACTGAATGTCTTGACCTCTTTGCTTACAGCTATTGTAAACTTCTCATTTTTAAAACAGAAAGTGCTCCAATATCCAAAAGAATTGCTGAGGGTGGAAATTGTTCTCTATTCCACCGATAACAAGAGAGATCACTGAATTCTTGAATATTTCTAGGCGATCGTCTTTGGCCTCACTAACAGATTTTCAACCTTTATATATATGATCTTTGGTTCAACAAAAATGCCTTCCTTAATCAGTTATTCTTGGAAACATCTGTCTCAAACAAATCATTTCACCTTTCTTATTCACCACTTTTACAAAAGCATTTTATGTGAAGCAGAAGCAAGAATATATCGGGTCAACAAGTGGTTCATATAACATGTTTTTCTATCCTGGAAAAAAATTATTTTAGAGTGACTGTTTCTTTTTAATATAATATATTCTCTTGAACAACTCTAATGATAGCACCTGGTATATCCAAGCTTCATTCTAAGCAGCAGAGCCACTACTTGTAGATCTCCACTGGTATTCCAGTTGTATTTGGTTTAGTGTACTGGATGTGTTTTAACAAGTTTTTGTATATTTCTTTTACAGATAACAGGTACTAAAGGGTGTTACATTAACGTGTAAAAAAGATAAGATTTCTATAAAATATGTTAAATGTTAAATTACAGGTTATTTTTGAGATTGCCAGCCAAAAATCTATAACACATACCCAAAACTGTTCAGGAAACAACCTTTGCTGTCCAGTGTAGTGGATAGAGGGATAAATGGTTGATGGGTAGAAGGGTAGACAGGTAGATAGTTAGATGGGTAGGTAGATAAATCAAGTAAGTCATCAAATTTGAAAATGTATAGTATGCACTGTAGGTGACAGACCTGAAAGCCATCTTTTACCTTTGGGACTTCAGGCCACATTTTTTACTGTGGGAAAATGGGAGCGGGGGTTATATAGAATATGGGTGATATATAGTCAAAATAACATTCTTTCTCAGAAAGTCAAGGCCACCTTGCCCTGCAGCTGCTATGAGGTGACTGGGAGGTACCTCCAATTTTTTATGGTGCCTGATTGGATCTTGTGATGGACATGTGAGTGCTGGGCAGAGACCTGAACTTTCCTTTGGGTGGGGAAAACCTGGAAACTTTTTGATTTGGGTTTTCCCAGATGTACCAATATGACATTTCTAATCAAATGGAACTTTGAGGAAACTCAAGCCTCTGAGTCTTCTTTTGTTGGGGGTGTTACTTAGAACCAGACATGTATAGTATGCTCTGTAGGCTATTTTTGTTCCAAGCACAAAGGATCTATGGTGTTATTTAATAAACACTAACAATGAAAGGAAAAGGGAGAAAATGCTAACTTATTTCATTGTAAATATCAGACACTGGAAATCTGTAGTTGTATAAAATAATGTTTGTTTATTACAAGTGAGTGGATTTGTGCTGCCCACAAATCCAGAGAAACAACAAAAATATTGCTTACATTTAATCTTTTTAAGACAATGATTCAAATTCCAAGGTCAAAGAACCACCCAATTTAAGATAATAGAATGTAACAGTAATGCTTATGGGAAAAGACTTAAGAGTGTAATAGGATGCAAACAAACAAAATAAAAAACTTTCAAGAATATGAGATGAAAGCTGTTTCACATTGCCTTCGGAAACATGAGATGAAAGGTGCTCACATTGTCATAATTCTTTGTGTTCATAGTAGATTCTCAAATGTGGACAAGTGTATGTCTGAAGCATTTCAAGTAGTGCATATTCTTCCACTAAGTCACAATTAAAATACAGAAATATCTGTGTTAAATAGTGCATTAAATATTAATGCAAAATCTTTCCTGAGAGTGTTGCTAATTAATGATTTGATAAAGCATCAACTCTGTTGCTAAGTGAACACAGATCTAGATAAGAAATCTAGGATATGTTGAATTCTTAGTTGTAAAAATGTAAATTCTCTAGAAACAAAAATTTTCTCCCCTGCTCTCCACTTAATTTGATATTTGTCCTGCCAGAAAACATAGACCTTTGCTTTTCATATCCCAATCCTAGATTTATCATAGAATGTACACTGATTAAATATGGGTTAATTTTTAAAAAGTCCATAAAGTTAATTTTGTAGCAAAAAATCCCCAAGGAATCCTCACCTCAAGGAAGTGATAGATACAAGGCATGTTGTTATTTTTTAAAAGGTCAAAATAAACATGAGAAATGTATTCAGAACAGCATTCATAAAACACCTTGTTTAGCCATGTCTGAAAATGTAAGCTGAATGTGTAAGACAAAGATACCTGCTGACCTCAATATTATATGTGGAACAGCATCTAAATAATCAAGTCCTTGGACTAAGATGAGGATGAGGCTGAAACATTAAGATGAAAGAAGAACTCTCGATCAGGCTTAAGATTAATTTATTTCAACATCAGTAATGGCCAGCAAGAGACATGGTGGCTCAGTGGCTAAGACACTGAGTTTATCGATCAGAAAGGTTGGCAGTTCGGCGGTTCGAATCCCTAGTTCTGCTTAACAGAGTGAGGTCCCATTACTTGCCCCAGCTTTTACCAGCCTAGCAGTTTGAAAGCATGTAAAAATGCAAGTAGAAAAATAGGGATCACCTTTGGTGGGAAGGTAACAACATTTGTGCGCCTTTGGCATTTAGTCATGCCGGCCACATGACCATGGAGATGTCTTTAGACAGCACTGGCTCTTCAGTTTTGAAACAGAGATGAACACCACCCGCTAGAGTCAGGAACGACATATATGTGAGGGGATCATTTACCTTTACCTTTAATGGCCAGCAAAATGCCTCTAGGAAATTAGGTTGAAGGACATGAGGAAAAATAATATCTCTAGCATTTGACATTTAAAGTATGACACCTGAGATGCAAGGGAAAATAGTTATCAAGAAGGGGGGGACAAACCCCATATCAACAAAACGAATGCTTAAATGAAACCTAGTGCATCTCTTTCTATGTCTCCTGAGAATGATTGAAATTAAAAAACTCCTGCCCTCCCCACCTCCAAAATGTGAATTTATGTCTACCCCCCTCAATGACTGTTCTATACTTGGCAGTTTGAGATAGCGCAGCCAGTTCTGTTAATGATTTCTGAGGTGATAGTGATGGCTCAGAGGTGCTTGGCAGAACAGTTAGCATAAAACTAATGAGCATCCCAGCACAACCATGTACTAGTGGGGGAAGGAGGGTGAGGAGGACAATAAATTAGAGACCAGGCCTGTGGAAAGGCTATCTGTGCAAACATTTAATGGAGGCTGGAACAGAGAATTAATCACCCGTAATGATTAGGATTTGGAAGCTTATTTAATTCCATTTATAAATATTTTCCATCCTGTGATAAATGGACACTTGGAGAACTCTCCTTACCCTGAGGGGAATCTTAGAGATGTTTCATGGCAGCAGGAGAAAGAACAGGGAATAAATGAGTTAGGAATGTCCCCACAAGTCTTTGTTCTGTCTGCTTCAGTCATCATTGCCTTTGCTAAGTCCTCAAAACAATTGGACCTGGTATCCAGGTACCGGTATTTAAAATTTGAAAGAGGTAGAGGTATTAGATGGTATTTCATTTACTTGAAACTATGCATACTGCTTACAATCTTTTTGCATTCTGGCAGAAGATACAGAACAATTAAAACTCGGACCACATGTCTTCTGAATAGTTTTTTATCCAGAATGTATAATTGCACTCAATGGTGTACCCACCATCAGTGAGCTGTTGGACAGCTGTTGTGTAGATGTTTGGGCGGTTTAGGAGTGGGGAATTTTCAGTAGGTGGGGAGGTGTTTGGGGATTGTCATGTGTGTTGGGCCTGGTCTCTGGGTGTTATGTGAATTCCGTCATATGGGTATACTGTGTATATACATACAATGACAATAAAGTAAATCTAAATGTTTGATTAAATTACTGAGAAGACAGACTCAATAAAGGTGACTCTTTGAGATATTGTAAAGGGTCATCTTTACTGATATTGCCTTCTCAGATTCTACTGATTGCTTTTTTCCCATTCATGGTAGGAAGTTTGGAGAGAATCTTATCCAGAAGTGCCTACAGAGGGCTCTCCCAGCCATCTTGCTAATTTTGACACCCTCCTGTGAACTGTCCTGGTCTTGTCCTCTTCAGTTCCAAGTTCCTTTTACTAAGCAAATTTATTCATTCATAAGATTTATAAACTGTCCCACTTCAGAGATTGTAGATATCTGGGATGGCCTACTGATGCAGCAACTTCATTCTTTGTAGGTAGAATACCACTACCTGTTTTAAGTGGATGCTACTTACTAAATAGAATAAGTAGTTTATTTTCAGTTTTGTGATTATATCGGAAAAATCAGATAGCCAAGCTTTGCTAACGACACATGAAGATTTGGAACCAGAAGGGATCTAATATTAGAATCATAATGTAGTCAATGCCATTTTGAAGAAAGAAGAAATACTAGAGGCCCTTAAAGAGGCACTGGTCCATTCACTTCCCAAGATCTGGATCCAGCAAAATTGGAGAACTAACACCCCAGCTCTAACTTTTTTGGGGTAAAGATTATTGAGAAAGAAGTGGGGCTCGAATTGCAGAAGGCTCTGGAGAGTATGGATGGTCTAGATTCTTGGCAATCTGGTTCAGATCTGGACGTGGGATGAAAAATGTATTAGTTGTTTTCATAGTTGTCCTGGGTGGGACTTTGTTAGATGTTCTACAACCATCAATGTTCTCTATTTTTCAGTAGGTTTAATACCATCAACCACCGTGTTTTTCTGGACTCCCTGTAAGGGTTAGGAGCATGGTATTGAAGTGGCTGGCGACTGGTGACTACATGGAGGAGAGCCTTTTCTGTTGCAGCTCCGACCCTGTGGAACGATCTCCCCGTCGAGATATGCACCCTCACCACCATCCAGGCCTTCCGCGCAGCCCTCAAGACCTGACTATCCCAACAGGCCTGGGGATAAGCCTCTAATTTGCCCCACCCGAGTGTTGAATGTTGAATGCAAGTTGTGTTTTTATTATTTTATTTTGCTCACATATTGTTTATTTTGAATTGCACCCCCTCCCTAATGATTGTAAGCCGCCCTGAGTCCCCTCAGGGAAAAGGGCGACCTATAAATCCTAATAAAACACTAAATACTAAATACTAAATACTATCTGAGCAGCCAGATCCAGATGAAAGTTGGGGTGTAGAAATCCCTTCATTCTTCTCTTACCCTATTCAGTATCTATGTGAAACCTCAGTCTGTTCCAGGGGAGGGAGGTATCGTTAATATGCAGATTACACTCAATTATACCTATGTGCCCCATTTGAAATGCAATGGAAGTCTTGACCTAGTGTCTGGAAACTGTCAGGATCTGGGCAGGAAAAAAACAGGCTCATATCAACTCAAATATGATGGAATGGATGTTGATTCAGAGCTTTATTGATTCCAGAACAGAACCATATTTGGTTCTTGGTAGTGTTATATTTCCCCAAAGAAAGCAGATTTGCAATCTAGGGTTCTTGGATCACACTCCTGCTCAAAGAGAAGGTGGAGGCTGGGCCCAGTAGCTTTTGCTAGTATAGCAGTTGTGCCTTACCAAATGCAGTGAGGATGCTTGCTCATGCTTTGAGCATCTAGCTTACGATATCTTGCTTTAAAGGTACAACTGTTAAAAGACTACCAGGAAATTGGTATTGATTCAGAATATAGTAGCACTCAGTAGTCAGTCATGATACTGTCCTGTTATACATTTGCTATAGAACTGCACTGACTGTTTCTAAGTTTCTGAGTACAATTCAAGGTGCTAATTGCTACCTAAACCTCTATATGGGATCCTGGGAAGGAAGCATGAACATCATTAGGTGCATAGACCAAAACTATATAATTCCTTCATGCCTTGAGTAACCCTACTACCCAGCTAAAGCCTGCACCTACAGTATACTGAGCAGCAGTAATATAGGAGACAGTTATCAGTCTAGTGATAACTACAGGGCGTCATTTCATATTATGTGGATGGAACAGCATTCCTTTTATAATTAGAAAGAGTATAGCAAGACATACTTTGGTACAATGTAGCCAGCGACTAAATAATATCAGTTACATTTGGTGGGCAATTATTTAATATTACAGTTTTTCATGTTTATACTCAATCCAGTGATGCAAAAGAACAGCACATCAACAAATGATACGGTTAACTTTAATATAAAACTGACAGAACATGCAGAACATGTAGAATGCTGCAGGAGTTACTATTGAGGAAATAGTTGGACTCTATAGTCAAGGAAACAGAAATAAAGAAAATGACTGGTCAATTCAGGCAATCTGATTATTTATTCATTGCTGACATAGTCTTTAAACAACAAAAACAATGCCTGAAACATCACCAGATGGAGCACACAGAAATCAAATTGTCTATATACTTGTACAAGGAGCTGAAAGAACTCTGTTACATAGCATCAAAGACATGACCATGGGTTGACTGTGGAAGATATATATTTAACAGAACAGAACATAATAGTCGTATTGGAAGGGATCTTGGAGAGTGTCTAGTCCAAGTCTCTAATCAAGCAGGAGATCTTATACCATTCCAGACAAGTAGCTGTCCAGTTTGTTCTTTAAAGTGTACAGTAATGGAGCACCCACAACTTCTGGATGCAGGCCATTCCCCTGGCTCTTGTTTGGAAATTTCTCCTTAGTTCCAGGTTGCTTCTCTCCTTGATTAGTTTCCATCCATTGTTTCTTGTCTTGCCTTTTGGTGCTCATGTGCAAGTTCTAAGACAAGCTCAAAAAAACCAACCAGTTTCTGAGAAATGATCCCGAGTGTGCATTCATCATTTTTCTTGGAGGATATCAGGAATCACATTGAACTTTAAAAATCAGTGATAGAGAGCCAGTATAATTATGGAACAAAATCAAACCAGTTGTTAAAGAATAATGTGAAAGAGAATATCAAAGAACAAAGACCAAGAAACAGAGCAGATCAAAATTACTCCATATTTCCCTTATTCCCATATATATTATTCCCATATATTCCCATATTTCTCTCAAAAATAGATTTTTAAAAACGTCTAGCCTATTTCACTATTTCCCATTTACATGCTAGGATGACATGCTAATCTGGAAAGGATGACACACTAATCTGGAAAGTAAAATGCACACAAACTTGTTGAGTAATATTATATGTTAGATAATTACAATTACAAGCCTGGGAAAGGAAGCCATTGTATTTATTCAGATGAAATTAAATAAAATAATAAAAAGGTTTTTTAAAACAGAATCTTTGCCACTATTTTTCCATTTTCCTATGGACATACTGAAGTTTGTGAATATGGTTTCAAAATCTTGAATATTTTTAGTTTTATAGTTTGGAGGGAATAAATGCCCATGGATGTGCAGTGGAATGTGATAGTACTTGTATGACCATAGCTAATAGATCAGTAGGAACAAGTGATTAGATAAGACTTCCAGGTAACAAGGAAATTAATTACTTATTACTTTGGAACTTACTGTCACATTCCTGCAGATTTTCACACTGACTACATGATTGCTGCTAATCTGACCTTGCAGTACTTATTCAGTCTTGTCACAGCTGAATGCAGGCATTTATAACATTAAGTTAGGGAAATAGAGTTTTAAAAGGAGAAAAAATGTTGAAGGACAGTGTTGCTTAACTGGTGATGGGAAAATAAGCCCAGCTATGCTTTTAGAAAATAAATGGTAACTACCTTGAATTTTACTTTTACTTCCACAGCTTCTTACATGGTGATAAATCACCATTTTCACCGAGAACTGGCAGCTTAGTTAGGCATTCATATTGGATGTAGCACATTTCCAAAAACTATAATCAACAATTTAAAGTGGGTTGCCTGTGTGGATTCCCTACAGTGCTTTGGGCCATTTCTGCAGGGTTGAGAGAAATCATTTAATGCACAAATGCAATAACCAGAACTGAATGGCTTCTAATGTTTGAGATGCTGCATTGGTTTGATTTTGTTTTTAAACACACATACACACACACACACACACACGGGGTGGGGGGAGGAAGAGAGAGACTCCACTAAGCAAGTGCAAGACAGTCTACTATTCTGTACAACCCACTTTAATTTGCTGATTTTTTTTTGTCCAGACATTATGAAAATATTTAATGTATATCAATAAATGCTTGTGGATATCTGGGGTGCTTTTTTAATTACTGGCTTTCCAGATGGGAGCTGGCTATTTGAAAAAATTCTGAAATCAGGACTCTACTGGTAGAGACCCAAATTTTCTCCTAGGTAGCTTTATGCGAGTTAATATCTAGGTAAAATATTTATAGCATCATTTATTTGGTGATTTTCAAACCTCAGTCCAGCTATGGTACTTATATTACTTATATTAAGAGCCATGGTGGTGCAGAGGTTAGAATACAGTACTGCAGGCTAGTTCTGCTGACTGCTGATTGCCAGCAGTTTGGCAGTTCAAATCTCACCAGGCTCAAGGTTGACTCAGCCTTCCATCCTTCCAAGGTGGGTAAAATGAGCACCTAGCTTGTTGGGCGCATGCTGATACTGTAAACCACTAAGAGAGGGAGCTGGAAAGCACTGTGAAGAGGTATATCAGTCTAAGTGCTATTGCTATTCTACTTCATTTAAATACGAATTTTCATAGTTATGAGGAATATATTTTTGTTTTCTATTCTGGAATGTTCCTGTTAAGTTACCCTCGAATGAAATCTCAAAGAAAGATGGTTTTCTTCTTTCTTTCACCATGGTCTTTTCTGAGCTCTAAATATTATTTATTTCAAGTCTGCCACAAAGTCAATATTGAAGTGACCCAGATGGCATTACAAGCAGAAACCTTCCTTCTAGTCATGCTTCATCAGTAATTTCGGCTTATGAGGTTGAGAGAGAGAGAAGCTCCTGGGAATAGATTGAAGCAGAAAGAGAAAGTGTTCTGTCTTTAGCAAGTTGTTTAAAATCCTCCTAATGCTCAAAAGACACAACTATAATTTCTTTTTCATGACTTACCTCTGTCACACACACATCCAACCCTAGGATTAACACAGATCAGTAAAAAGTAGTATTGAGAAATATGTAAACTACTATGGAGATTCTCTTACTGCATTAAAATGTTCTTCTGCTTGTTTGTAAGGAAAAGGAGGAGCTGAAACAGGGGTAAGTCACAATTGCAGATGATACACATTCCTTCAACTGTGAAGGCCTTCATGACCCCATTGGCTAATAGCCTTCTCCCCAGCCAAAATGACTTTGCCAGATTTCCTCAATGACATCATTACACATCCAATTTGCAGTGGCTTTGCTTCACTGTTCATGGAAGGAAAGCTAACTTGAAACCAAGAAAATAAAAATTGGTGCTAGAAATACAGGTAATCCGTGACTGACGAATGTAATGGAGAATGTGAATTACATTTGTAACCTATGGATTTGTTGCAATGAATCACAGGAAACAAATGTGATCACACCCTGCTTTCGCCCACGCATTTGCTAATTGAATACGCAGTTTGTTGGTGCACATGAGGTATCTCAGGGTGGGGAAGGCCAGTTCCACCACAAAACCGTGAAGCCCTTATCCGCGCCGACATAAGTGCGGAGGCAAATCCGCGCCATCCGAAGCGCTAAGAAAAACACGACTCTACCGCGATGACATAACCGCGGAGGGCAAATCCGGGCCTTCCGAAGCACTCAGCACCCTAAACCTAAACCTAACCCTAAACCTAAACCTAACCCTAAACCTAACCCTAAAACTAACCCTAAAACTAACCCTAAACATAACCCTAAACATAACCCTAAACATAACTCTAAAGCAAACCCCTAAACCTAATCCTAACCCTTACCTTAATTTAAAATTGGCTTTTTGCCGCCGTGCTGTTTTAAAGCGCCCTTCTGTTGCCGCGCTGTTGTCGCGGCGGTGATGACGCGCGGTGATGACATCGTGGCTTTAGCGACACGGTTTTATCACCGCTATTTTGACGAGTGCAGTTTTGTCGTGCCACAGGGAAGGCCATGGGGATGGAACAGCCAACCTGCTTCAGACAACCCAAGGCCTCCACTTACCCACTGAGATAACTCATGCTCCCTCTCCTGGGGTTCCTACAATTGCTCCCACCTCCTGCCATGCTGGGTCACTTACCTTGTGAAAATCTAGCGAGTTGTCTCCATTCCAGTCTCTCTGCCATGACTTCTTTGCCTGCTTGCAGTCCTTGCGCGAAAAGCATTTGGACACTGATGAGACATACAAACTGACAAATAAGCAATTTAGAGAATTTGTTAATAGGGACTTCCAAAGCCAAACTTTAGAAAAGAAGGTAAGCTAGCTTTCGGACAACTAATTTGACTTATTTATGAGAGAATAGAAGAATATTGGGGAAGTGAGAAGTTGAAAGGGAAAAAAAATCAATCTATGAATCAGGGTAGGGATATCATGTAAAAAAAATATGATTTTCCATGAGACGAAAGAATGGAAAATGAGGTGAATGGTGCTGATATAAACTAGATTTAGCTTTATTTTCTAGTATTTTCTCTTATTTCATGCCTTGAAATATATTTGTTTTCTATTTCTTCTTTGTTTTTTGGCTTTCCATAATTCTTCTTGTCTCTAAATTCTGTGGCCATCTGATGCAATGCTATATATAGTATGTATGGGTTAAGAGCCTATGATTTAGTAGAAAATTCAGAGAGATTATTATGTTGTTCTACAAGAGCAGAACTTTCCACGCAACAACCGAATAGAGGTAGTCCTCAACTTGCGACCACAATTAAGTCAAAATTTCCATTGCTAAGCAAGGTGGTATTACTCCATTTTACTTTTTTGCCACAGTTGTTAAGCGAATCACTGTAGATGTTAAGTGATTCTTGAGGTCATGAAGTGAATCGGGCTTCCCCCATTGATTTTTCTTCTTGGCTGGGAAGATTATAAAATGGTGATTACAAGATTCTGTAACAGTACAACTGTCATAAATACATGTCAGTTGCCAAGCATCCAGATTTTGATCATATGACTGTGTGGACGGTGCAATGCTTGTATGTGTGAAAACTGGTGATAAATCACTTTTTCCCAATGCCATTGTAACTTTGAATGGTCATTAAATGAATGGTTGCAAGTCAAGAAGTACCTGTAGTACTTTTTAATTCCCTTACTATTCGTTGAATTGCTTCTTTTATCTCAGTATTAATATTCTGTCACATATAAAGCCACAAATATATATCTAACTTGTTCTTGCTGGTTAGTTCAGTTTTACATTCATATACAGAGCTATTACTGTTTCTATTGTGCTTTGCAGTCATTTTGATTGCCTGTTTGGTGAGGCAATAGATTTCCCTTTATAGTTGTTCCTTATTTTGACACTGGCTACCATAAATTGTTAGGAAGGAGTCTATTTTCTTTTATAGGCTCTTTCGTACCCCTGTCAGTTAGGAGGATGTAATCCATATTAATAGCTTAATCTGTATAAATAGGCACCATGCTGAGGTGCGGAACACGTATAGACGCTGTCAATATATCCTTAATACCATTTCTTTCCCTCATAGTCTTCTTCAGCTCCTTCTTATTCATATTATATATCACTCCCTTTTAAAGGCTTGACTATTGATTCACAATGAAATCTTCACTCCCTCTCCTTTTAAACCCAAAGAGGCCTCCAGGTTTTCCCCTTTTTTTCTTGGGGCCAGAAAGTTTCTGGTATTTTTATGGCTAGTGCCAGGGAGTTCTAGAAATCATTAGACTGCCAGTAGAATGTCAGATCTATCCCAAGGATATAACTCTGATATTTATATCTCTGATCACTGGAGGATGCTTACATGGGGGGCCTCATCTAATTTTATCTCCCCCCTAAAAAAAAACCCTCTGCAAAATAGGTTGGGCAGAGAGAATGTGATTCCCCTTAAATTACTAAATGAACCAAAGGTCTAGTAGAAACTTGAACCCAAATCTCTCCAGCCAGGTTCAATCACTTAACCACCTAATTCCCAGAGCTGTTGTCTTCCTGAAAACTAATGTTTAAGCTGTCATATGTATTACAACTAAGCCAAACCCTCACAAACCCTGTTATGCTTGGAGAAACTGGCTTGACCAAACATTGCAGGGAATCATGCCTGGAGTCCATCTGCTAAGCTCCAACTGCATTCCATGTTTTCTGGCTTGTCAAGCAGACCACAGAAAAAAAGCAGGCTTATCTCTTACAGTAATTGTATTGAGTTGGAGTTGAGTAGGTTAATAAAACTTGATGTACATAATTGTGATTTAGGGTTGTCAATTTTTATTACTTTTTTGTATATACATATACTTATTTAGTTTGGTAGGACTCTGGGCACAAAATTGCATGACCTGTTGTAATCACAAGTGTGGCCTGTGATGATTTGGCATAAAATAAAGGCAGACAGCGAGGAGCTTGAACTAGAGGCTTGTCTTTATTCAGCGGCAGCCATCTTAAAACTACCTTCTGCCCCAGATGATGTCATTAAAAAAGTTAACTGTTTCCTAACCTTCTTAAAGAGTTAGGCATAACAATTGAACTTGTAATATAGCATAAAACATACACATCATTACATATCTCTTCTTAAGTATAAAAGATCTAATATGATACAAAGTCTTTCCATATTTTTGGTTTAATAGCTTGACCATAGCAAGAGAAAGTTACCACTGTCTGATCATCAGTAAAATTATGGTCAGGTTGTGAGTAGCATGCTGATGTGCTTACATATACCATAAAATATACACATCATTACAATGCCTGTGTATTTAGGATTGTAAGTTAAGCATTCAAAATTGTTGTAATCATCAAACTGTGTACTTTGCCAAAACATTTTTAAAAGGGTGGGGGGTATAAATTAGAAAAAATCCTAAGCATTCATAGTTTCATCATCCATACTCATGAGGGATATTGAACCATTTTTCCTTATCTCTTTAATTCTCTGAACAAAGCAGTTCAAATAAATCCTTATATGGATTTTTCTATTATTTTTACATTCCAAAAACACTACATTTCTCAGAGTGTCCAATATAACTTTGGTTAAATTGATTTAGAATTTGTGATCTCAGGGTGATAGGAAAGATCAGTTCTGTCTGAAATTTAGGGTTTTCTGACATTGCAAACTTTGAGAGCCTGTTTTATTAGTGTTACTATGAGCCCCCCCCTTTTTATCTCTGTGGAAATATTGCAGCTTTTTAAAGACTAGCTGATATGTTCCAACTATTAACTCTTTTCAAAAATTTCTAATTGTAGAAGGCTATCAACATTGGGACCAGTTGTTAGTTAATTTAGATAAAATGTCTGCCTTGAACATAGGGTTTTGAGGGAATTACTTTTAGCTCTAATCAATGCTGAAGTTGACTGGGCTAAATTTGCTTTCTCACGTCAGTTGTGTCTTGTGAACAAGGAACAATATGCTAATTTTCTCTTCTTTTCTCTAGAACAGAAGGAAAGTCAGGGCCCTCATATTTGTAGCCCATGTGCTTTTGGGTTGCCTATGCCATAATATAGAACGGCATTAGTAGACAGTAACTTGATGAGCTCACTTAGGCTGCTAAAAGAAAGTAGCTCTGGATCTGGGCCAAGCCAAGGAGTGTCTACACAGAAGTGTCATCAACAACTGGGGCCTGCTCAACTTCCATTTTATACATTTTCCTTGTTAGTATATAAATCAATATCTGCATCAGTGGTGGTTATGACCGGTATGCCCCAGTATGGGCGTACTGGTGCCTGCTGGGAGCACCAGGTACCATACCGGTACGCTGCTCCAGATGGCCGGCCTGCCCGCCCATGCTCCTTACTGGTATTTGACGTTTTTGGGGCTTTCGTGCAGGCTCACAGAGTGCACAGCGCTTGTGCGATGCTCCGCCGAGCAGCTGGAGCATCACAGAGGTGACATGGAGAGATGCAGGTGATAAGTATTCATGCGTGCATGTGGTGGACCCCCAACCTCGTTGCACCGTACCGGTTGCAACTGATCTGCATCCAGAGGAAGGGATGGTGGATTCCAAGGCAAATGGTGGATTCAGTCTGAATTGTGATAGTGCCTTGATGAAGCACTAGAAACATAGTCATCCTGTCCATGCATGGAATTGCTATAAGTGCTGGAAAGATTTGACAAATTGCCAAACTGCTGTTTTAGTTCCAACAATCAGTCTAATGCCGTATATGAGAGAAAGTGTCAAGAGAACAAATTAAAGCAAATGAAACTCATGGAGCTTCTTGTATTGATGGACTGCAATAGCAAGTCTAATGTGCCACTTGTCAGCATGTTTGGGATTTTTGCTCATTGCAACTGCTTTTCACGTCAAATTCTTTTCAATTTTGAGAAGGGGTTATTGCATGCATCTATTTTCAATATGCAGATTGTCTGCTCATACAAACACGGGGCATTGTCATCCAATGATTAAAGATACTGGTACAGGATTAAAACAATACTGCTTATCCAGAAATGATATCAGTTAAGGGTAAATTCTTAATGCAAGCTATGCATATGACCCAGTTTTGTATATTGACAACACAGGATTTTCATTTAAAATAACTTTTATGAAGTTTTCTCAAGCTTTTGTTATTCTATTTTAATCTTCTGTTTTTGAATTGTTACTGCTTAGAAATATTTTGTATGTATGTACAGTATGTCTATTTGTTCATTCATTCATTCATTCATTCTGTAGCCATTTCTCTCAGAGAGGATGTCCTGTCCTGTCCAGCAGATAATCATAAAATCAACTAAAACCATATACAAACATGACAACAAATAAATATATTTAGCAACTGAGAATAATCATAACCATAGATGGTAATGGCCAGGAAGCATGGCCTGGGCACATAACTAGGTCTTCAAGGCCTTGTGAAAGGCCAACATGGCCTGGCCATCCTCATAGCTAGAGGGAGAATGTTCAAAGAGTGGGGTTTATGGCACAAAAGGCCTGTCTCCTACGCCTGACAGTTGACATTCCTTCATGGCATATATAGCATTCCCAACCTGCAAGACCAAATTGGATGGGTTGAAACATCTGGGAAAAGACCCAAGCTATGAAGGGTTTCAAAGGTGACAACCAGTACCTTGAATTGCACCTGGAAACACTGATAACTAATGCAGTTCCCAAAGCAGTGATGTTACTTGTGTCAAATATTCAACACCATTTACTACCTGTGTAGCTGCATTTTTCACTGGTTAAAGCTTTCAAAACCTCTTCAAGTCCCATGTAGGGTGGGTTGCAGTAATCCAAGTGGGAGATCATAAGAGCATAAATGGTTTTGATCAGAGCCTTCCAATCCATGAATTGGAGCAACTGGAGCAGAACCTGAAGGTGCACAAAGGCCTTGGTATGTACAGCTGCCATTCTCTCTTCAAACAGGAGTCATAAAGATAATACTCACATTGTGTCAGGGTAATGACAATTTAATAGTTGATCAGCTGCTGTAAGGCTGTAATCGAGATGATGACATGAGGATGAGTCAGCAGGGTTACTGCCACTTTAAGAAGCTGTATATATAAGGGATGCCATGTGAAGGCATCTCTCGCTCCTCATGTATCTATCTCCATTGTGGTTTTCTATGTAGAGTTGAAGATTGATTGATTGCCTAGTATTTGCCTGACACATTTATGTATATATATCCTGTATATAAACCACTGTTTAAAAGACAAAAACCTCTGTGTACTCTATTTTACTCCTGGGTTGTCTCAAAATAGTGGTCATGCTGTGTGCACTTTGACACATTGTACAATGGGTTCATCTAGGACACTCACCCCATCCAGGCCCAAAGGTGCAAAACCCTTGACACCATCAGGACCAAATATCCAAAGGCAGTCTCCTCCTTGTTCTGGTTGAACCAAGGTCCATTGAGCCTGGTCCCATCCAGGCTCTTACAGCCTCTGGGCATGAGGATAGGACATCCATGACATTTCTTAGACAGCCTGGGATGGAGATATAAAGCTAGGTATCATCGTCATATGATGATACCTCAGCTCAAACCGTCAGCTATAATATCTTAAATTAGCTATGCTCTTATTTTCTGGGTTTAACAAGATCCAAATACTCTTTCCTGTACATAAAGACATATGTGTTTACAAACCAGTGGTGGTATTCTGCCAGTTTGGACCGGTTTGGGTGAACTGGTAGTAGCAACCTGCGGGTTGGCTTGCCCCCATCCCCACCTGGTTCACACGCCCCGATGCTATACCATTCTATTTTTGCACGTTTTCTAAGCAATAGCAATAGCAGTAGCGGTTAAACTTATATACCACTTCATAGGGCTTTCAGCCCTCACTAAGTGGTTTACAGAGTCAGCATATCGCCCCCACAGTCTGGATCCTCATTTCACCCACCTCGGAAGAATGGAAGGCTAAGTCAACCTTGAGCCGGTGAGATTAGAACCGCTGAACTGCAGATAACAGTCAGCTGAAGTGGCCTGCAGTACTGCACCCTAACCCCTGTGCCACCTCGGCTCTTAAGCCATGCACATGCATGCAAGCCATGCTCTCACACAGTTTTGGTGTGCAGTGAACTGGTTGTAAAATTATGTGAAACCCATCTCTGTTACAAACCCTTTTTATTTAATAAAGGTTATGTTTAAAGTAATGCTACTCTTCATTTTTGTAACCCTATACTGTTGAGACATGTGTGTGTGCATGAAAAAGATTCAGTGTTGCCGCACTCTTGTTAATTGGCTATTGCTCAGGTGGCCCTCATGGTGATTTGTGATTGAGATACCTGGGCTCTAGGTGTCTCAACTCTAGTGCAGCCACATGAAACATAGGTTTAGCCCAAGCCTACGAAGTTCACTAGTTGCTTTGGCAATTGAGAGAATTGCTATCTCTCAGTCTTTAGGAAACAGGCAATGGCAAACCACTTCTGAAATTTTGCCAGGAAAACTTGTCATTGTAGTCACCAGGAGTCAATGCTAATTTGAAGGTACATGCACACCACGTATTAAACGTACTTAAAAGAAGAAGGGGGAAATAATCCTGAAAATAACTCGCCATACTAAAAGACAATAAAATAATTTCCACTCCATATATTGTTATTCCACTGAAGTAGTTAAATATCTCAAAACTTCCTAATGTCCATTTAATTATATTTAATTCTCTCTCTGTATGTGTGTGTAATTAAATATGCATTTCCAAATATTTATATGGCAACAGCATTAAATGTGATTTGACACATCTTGTGCAATTTAGCGATGTATGCAAAAAAGTTGCAAGGTGCATCTGTGAAACTGACAAGGTTCTGCAGCAAGTTCAGAGAAAGTCAATTGCTATTGAAATGTATGCATTAGTTTTATCTTTACCATGAAAGAAGTCCCCTTAATTCAAGTTTGTTAGTTCTACTATTGTTTTTCATGAACTTTAGGAAAGAGATTAGATAACATTTGGGATACCTCCCCCCCTAACTACTTGTATTAGGATTATTCTTTATATTATTCATGTTGTCTTGTATTCTTGTATGGACTGCACCAGTAGAGGCTAAACCAATTTTGTTGTATACATGATGTACAATGACAATAAAGGCTTTGAAATTTGAAATTGAAATATTGTATCGCAAAGTGACAAAGTGGTTTCCCCATATCTCAGCCGCAAAGCCAGAGAAACTTGTTCAGTATAGAGTTCAGATTGTCAGAATATTATTATCTAACAAGGCTAGAACATGAGTTCCTGAAACAACTCTAACTTCACAAATATTTATTGCAAACGGCAGTAGAGTTGCAGTCTCAATGCTGATTAGAATTGAAAATATCATCCATGCAGGAGACCTCGCAGCTACTTTGATCAACTAGAGATGCACAGCAAATGGCAGCATGCATTCAACCTAGGTTATCTCAGAAATTGGTATTGGATGGGGCACTGCTTGAGAATCCCAGATCAGATTGGAAAGTCACAAAAAGATCCCAAAAGAAGACAAATCATTCCTGTAACATTTCCAAGGAAACTGCATGAATGGAGTCAATATGAGTTATTAAACTTAAGAGCCTCAATGGATGCTCATAATGAGTCATCTCTATCAAATAGAACAGAATATTTAAAGCTACAATCAGCTCAACCTAGAGGCTATGGGATTAATCAGGATTTTGCTCTCCAAGATCAGTGAGAATGAGTGAGAGAAACCTGGAAGCTAAGAAAATAAAGAATCAAATGCTGGGAAGCAAAGGCAGGAAGATTTGGGCAGGGGGAGTCTGTATATCTATTAGAACCATATCTTTACCAAATCCCCACCCATATCAATGTATCAAGAAAGCAAACAAAAGCTTGAGATCGGTTGGTGAACAGACCTAAATTATTTCTCTTCCATTTTTTTTTTAATGGAATACATTTATTTAAATGCTGAGGAAGAGATGCAAATATATCTTTGTATTCATTTCCATTCAAAACTTTGAATTGTTCTTCCCAAGTACTTTGACAGTGTGTAATATCTATCTTTCTAATAAGATATGCTTTAGTTTTCATGAGCTGATTTCTATGCTCTGTTTTCATACAGATTGAATGATTTAGAAAAAACAAATTTAAAGGCCAAAATTAAAGTGGATTCAACAAATGCTAACATCTCCACTGCATCAAAGCAAAACTCTGTGAATTCACAATGCCACTCTTAATATTTTATTTATTTACTTATTGATTAATATAGCTGGCCATCTCGCATATTTGATTCTGTCCAGATTACAATAAAACAGAAAATACATAATATAAAAACCTATAGCAGATGAGCCTCACAAAATAACCAACAAAGCCAAGTGACAAGCTCTGTTCCACACCCAGGGTCCCAGCCTAGCTACAAAACCAAATATTCAGGCTCTAAGAAGGATTGGTACTAAGCTAATATTAGAGGGAATGATCCTTCAAAGAGCAGGTGCCATGCCAATTGATGCACAGTCTGAAGCTATAAAAAGGCCTCAGACAGGAGGACCTCCCCAGTTGCAAATGGAGTCTGTCTGGAACAGTACCTTTTTATCCAGAATCATCTGAGAAGATCCCCAGAACCTAGAAATCCAAAAACAGAGGGCCATTTGGTCCTATTTGGGTTCATCTAAAGCCTGTTGTACCCCATCCAATTTCCCCCCACCCATAACTTCCAGGAATTGTAACAGAACATCCACATTATCATTTAGATTACAATACAATACAATACAATACAATACAATACAGTACAATACAATAGCAGAGTTGGAAGGGACCTTGGAGGTCTTCTAGACCAACCCCCTGCCTAGGCAGGAAACCCTATACCATTTCATACAAATAGCTATCCAACATCTTCTTAAAGACTTCCAGTGTTGGGGCATTCACAACTTCTGGAGGCAAGCTGTTCCACTGATTAATTGTTCTAACTGTCAGGAAATTTCTCCTCGGTTCTAATTTGCTTCTCTCCTTGATTAGTTTCCACCCATTGCTTCTTGTTCTACCCCCAGGTACCTTGGAAAATAGTTTGACTCCCTCTTCTTTTGTGGCAACCCCTGAGATATTGGAACACTGCAAGGTGGCGCAGTGGTTAAAGTGCTGTACTGCAGCCACTTCAGCTGACTGTTATCTGCAGTTCGGCGGTTCAAATCTCACCGGCTCAGGGTTGACTCAGCCTTCCATCCTTCCGAGGTAGGTAAAATGAGGACCCAGACTGTGGGGGCGATATGCTGACTCTGTAAACTGCTTAGAGAGGGCTGAAAGCCTTATGAAGCGGTATATAAGTCTAACTGCTATTGCTATTGCTATTGCTATCATGTCTCCCCTAGTCCTTCTTTTCATTAAACTAGACACCCCCAGTTCCTGCAACCATTCTTCATTTGTTTTAGTCTCCAGTCCCCTAATCATCTTTGTTGCTCTTCTCTGCACTCTTTCTAGAGTCTCCACATCTTTTCTACATCATGGTGACCAAAACTGAATGCAGTATTCCAAGTGTGACCTTACCAAGGCATTATAAAGTGGTATTAACACTTCACGTGATCTTGATTCTATCGCTCTGTTTCTGCAGCCTAGAACTGTGTTGGCTTTTTTGGCAGCTGCTGCACACTGCTGGCTCATATTTAAATGGTTGTCCACTAGGACTCCAAGATCCCTCTCACAGTTACCACTGTTGAGCAAGGTACCAATATACTGTACCTGTGCATTTCGTTTGTGTTGCCTACATGTGGAACCTTACTCTTTTCACCATTGAATTAGCAGTTCGATTTATATACCGCTTCATAGGGCTTTCAGCCCTCTCTAAGCGGTTTACAGAGTCAGCATATTGCCCCCAACAACAATCCGGGTCCTCATTTTACCCACCTCGGAAGGATGGAAGGCTGAGTCAACCCTGAGCCTGTGAGATTTGAACAGCCGAACTGCAGAAGTGCAGTCAGCTGAAGTAGCCTGCAGTGTTGCATTTAACCACTGTGCCACCTCGGCCCTTTCATTTTATTAGATAGTGCCCAATGTTCAAGTTTGTCAAGATCCTTCTGTATCTTAAGCCTGTCTTCTGGAGTATTGACTATTCCTGCCAGCTTGGTGTCATCTGCAAATTTGATGAGTTTCCCATTTATTCCATCATCCAAATCATTGATGAAGATGCTGAAGAGTACTGGGCCCAAAACAGAGCCTTGGGGTACTCCACTGCATGCTTCCCTCCATGAAGATGCAGTTCCATTGAGGACTACACATTGAGTGTGGTTGGTCAGCCAGTTACAAATCCATCTGGTAGTGATGCTGTCTAACCCACATTCTTCTACTTTATCTATTAGTATGTTATGGTCTACCTTATCAAATGTCTTACTGAAGTCCAAGTAAACTACATTGACGGTATTCCTCTGGTCCACTAATTTTGTCACATTATCAAAGAATGCAATAAGATTAGTCTGGCATAATCTCTTTTTGACAAGCCCATGTTGGCTTTTGGCTATTAGTTTGTTTGCTTTTAGGTGTTCGCTAATTCGTTTCTTGAATATCTTTTCCAGAATCTTTCCTGGTGTTGAGGTCAGGCTGATAGGTCTGTAACTTCCTGGATCTGTTTTTTTCCCTTTTTTAAAGATGGGAACCACATCAGCTCTTTTCCAATCTTTGGTAGTTCCCCGGTGCTCCAGGATCTCTGAAAGATCTAGTTCATTGGTTCTGAGATCTCGTCTGCCAGTTCCTTCAGAACCCTGGGGTGTAATCCATCCGGTCCTGGTGATTTGAACTCGTCTAGGGTATACAGGTGCTCACTTACCATTTTCTTCCCTATTTCAACTTGTGTTCCTAGTCTGATTTTTGTGGTGCTGTTTTTGATAGGTTGGACTGTTTTATCCCTTTGTGTAAAGACAGATGTAAAACATGAATTAAATAGTTCTGCTTTTTCCCTGTTTTTTGTCACCTTCTTGCCACTTTCTCCCAGCAATGGACCAATTGTTTCCTTAACTTTTTCTTGTTTTTAACATGTTGGAAGAAGCTTTTGTGGCAAGCCTTTCTTCATTGTGAGCTTTAGCATTCCTCACTTCATCTTTACATGCTCAGGCTATTTACTTATATTCTGCCTTAGTTATGTCCCCCCCTTTTCCACTTTTTATACTTATCTTTTTTGCCTTTCAATTCATCAGAGAGTTCTTTATGCAGCCATGCTGGTTTCTTTTGGGAGCTATTATTTTTCTTCTTCATTGGTATTCTGCTAAACTAGGCTTTTGTAATCTCATTTTTCAAAATTTCCCAAGCTTCTTGAGTTGTTCTCCCCTTGAGGATTCTCATCCATGGAATTTTTCCCAAGCTCTCTCTAAGTTTATTGATATTAGTTCTCTTAAAGTCCAAGACTCTAGTTTCACTTTGCTCTACTACTTTTGTTTGCATAATGTTGAATTCCAATATTGCATGGTCACTTGCCCCCAGGGTTCTTGTGGTTTCAATACCTTCTATCATTTCCTCTTTGTTAATGAGAATTAAGTCTAATATGGCTGATCCCCTTGTTTCCTTCTCTATTTTTTGGGAAACAAAGTTGTCTGCTAGGTTTGTTAGGAACCTGTTGGATCCTCCACTTGGTGCAGAGTTTGTTTCCCAGTTGATGTCAGGATAGTTAAAATCCCCCACTACTATTGTGGTGTGCTTCCTACATACCTTAGTTAGCTGACTAGCAAAAAGTTCATCTACTTCCTCTGTTTGGTTGGGTGGCCTGTAGTATAGACCTATGGCAATGTCATTTCCCCCCTCCCAACCTTTACTATTGGCCCAAATGCATTCAAGATAGTTCTCATCATCGTTGTGCTCTATTTCTGTAGAGAAGTAATTATTTCTTATATATAGTCCAACTCCACTTCCTCTTTTATTTGGTCTATTTCTTTTAAATAATTTAAATCCTTCTAGCTGTCTGTTCCATTTTTCAGTTTTATCCCACCAAGTTTCTGTAATGGCAACAATATCGTATCTGCCCTCTTTTACTTGAATTTCTAATTCACCCTGTTTATTCCTCATACTCTGTGCATTGGTGTAGAGACTCCTCTTTTTCTCTCTGTTTCCCCGCCTTCCAGCCAGCAGCTCCAAACACCAGCCACAAGAAAGTTCAAATAAAATGGTGTTAAAGGGTCACTACCTACTCCTCTTTTTCTCTATGCTTCCCCGCTTCCAGCCAGCAGCTCCAATCACCAGCCACAGATGAACTGGAGTTGAAATATTAAGTTGAGCATTACCAGCATAATGATGTTACCTTATCTCACTCACTGGCTTCATGTAGATATTAAACAGGAGAAAGCACTAAATGTGAAAAAGGAGGGAGAAATGGGAAAAGGTACAGGAAAAAAAGAACTGAAAAGTAGTAGGTCATGAAATGCTAAGCAGCTTTTACTGTAAGTGAAGTGTTCAGGTCATTTTCAGATCCACTTGTAAAATTCTCTGCAATTACTTTATTTATAGAATAGGCAGTAAAACTAAGAAATATAGAGACCACAAGGGACCTCTGAATATATGATTTTTTAAATCAATTCCCATCATTAAAAGGATGGGAAGTGACAATGTTACGTTAAATACTTCCACAAATCTCTGTCACATTTTGCTTTACCCTCCCTCACATCTGTAGAGGAAAGTTCATGAAAATGCCGCCTTTCTGTCCTGATAGGCTTTCCAAAAGAAAAAAAGAAAGACTTTTTGGGACAGAAAAGAGGTAGAGGGGGAAATATACAAATTTTAATAGAAAATGACTTCAAATTGACCTATAAATTGTGTTTGTTTTTTGACAACTGGCACTGTGAAGTCTAATTAATGCTTCAGTGCTCAGGATGATTTCATTGTGAATTCATATTTCCCTAAGAGCTGTGATAAACATGGAAAGGTGGAAGTTGCAAATGCTAACTCTTTTATAAAAGGACACAAAGTGATTATGTCTAGATTAATAGATCTGCATAATATATTTAGCTAACCGATTGTTGATGGGAGAGAAAATCAGCAAAAAGCTACCTCTTATTTTCCTAGGAGGTGCCTTCCATTAGCTAAATGTTGCACAGACTATAGCAATAGCAATAGCACTTAGACTTATATACTGCTTCATAGTACTTTACAGCACTCTTTCAGTAGTTTACAAAGTCAGCATATTTTCCCCAGCAATCTGTGTACTCATTTTACTGATCTTGGAAGGATGGAAGGCTGAGTCAATGTTGTCAACCCAGATTGTTGGAGGAATATGCTAACTCTGTAAGGTGCTTTACAGCACTCCCTAAGCTCTGTACAGCTTAGGGAGTGCTGTAAAGCACTATGAAGCAGTATATGTCTATATACTTTGTCCCATTTTCTCTAGCAGAGGCACTACAGGCTGGTCCTTTGCTATTTCTAGGCCAGATCTGAGCCCCCCTCCCATTCAGATCTGGCCCACAGGCCTTGAGTTTGACCCCCCTGCTTTAAAGTGTATGGTACATTTTTTCCCCTTCTCTTCATTCATGTATGATTCATGGAGACTGCCTAGATAAGTCCCTGTAATCTTTCCTAGGGTTGAGAGGAAGCGAATATTCCTAGGGGCTTTGTGCGAAAGCAGGACTAGAACTCACTATTTCTAACTTGTTGCCTTAACTGGCAACTTGCATGGCATATCAAACTCTATATTCCTATGTTATGTTATGGTTTAGTATATAATACAGAATTAAGCAAGCATTTATTTTACTCACTGAAAGGTTATACTTGGTTTATGCATTGTTTTGTCCTGTCCTTCATGGAACACCTGTGTAGACTAGAGTAGGCTATCCTGTTCTCAATCCAAAGGCCTTTGAAACAAATTCTTCTTAATTGAAATGTTTCATCACCACCTGACATATACATTTTTTTCTTAACCTTGAAAAGATGTCATTGCCACCTGATATAAGCAAATATTCTTTTTTTTTGGCAGAGTTAACAAGGCATTAAACAAAGCATTCCTGGAATAAGATAAGATGAACTTGTCCTTGACAAACTTCAATAAGATGAGACCAATGAAATGTATGTGAGAAGTGGTGGTTCAGAGCCTATATATGTTAGTCTAAATTCCCATGGGATGGAACATTGAGGAAGAGTGGTGCATGCTTGCTAGCATTGAAGGCGTCTACCTGAAATCATCTCTCTTCATGAGATAGCTGAAGGGACTGAAATGTTTTTTTCTTTGTCTTACGGCATTCTTGTGGTGGTTTTTTTAAAAAAAAAACATTCTTAGATTAGTGTCGGGTTATATTTTATTTGTCAGTATGTCTTTGATTTCTATAATATGGTATATTATTATGTTATTATTATGTTATTTTTTTATATTGCCTTGGAATAAAGTCTTAAATGCTCATACTTCTGACTCCAAAAGAACCTTGATATGCTACAAACAGAGCAGCATGTAGAGTATGGGGCACCAAAGTGATAACAAGAAAATGCATAAAAAATCTTTAAAGATAAGGAGAATATATTGGTTATATCAAATATAAAATTTGCTGCAGTGTTGGATTAGGTTCTAAATTCAATGCCTTCCTAATTACATGATTGCTTGCAAACATGAATCCTAAAGAAATGTTTGGAATTCCACTAGTTCTGGTAACTTATAAGAGTCTTCATGTGAAGAGACCATATGCTGCTATGCAATCATCACATGGGGGAAGCTATTCCTTTACATTTAAGCTCATTTTTCCAGGGCTGCATGTTCGAGGGCTACAAGCCCTTCTCATCTAGCTAAGTGTATCAGGACTCTGGCCTACTAATTCTAATTTACAGCATAATATTGTATAGAATTACAGGCATTAACGTAACATTTAAGAGATTCCCTTGCTGGAAGATAAAAAGAAGAGGGTTGCCAGATAGGATGAGAATAGACTATCCATTTAGCATTATGGCACCCTACCTGGCCTTGTTTACCCTTATTACGCTGCCTAAAAAAGAAACGTATGAAGTCTCTGTCTTTCTATCAGACCCAGATGCTTAACATCTTCACTTTTTGTGCCTATTCTAGACAAATTCAAACATTTCTGGTGAGTTGGACTTGCAGTGGAGGCTAGAATGATCTGATCCAAAAAGCTTTATTATAAAAGGCACACAAGTACTAGATTACATGAAATAACTTTTATTGAGGGGGAAATTTTATTCATGACCTGTTACTCCAATGGATTCCTTTCCTGTAATCCAGATTTTCTAGACCTCTCAGTCTGTAGGCATAGTAGCTGTGCCTGCTTTCCTACCATCCAGTCAGAGCTGAAGAAGCTTTTGGATGAGAAGAAAAACATCTTCAAAGAAAAAAACCAGAAAATCCAGTTGCCTCTTTAAAAAAAAGCACCTTTGGGAAAAGAGTAAGGGGATGAAATAATGCTTAATAAACTATGAATACTATAGAAAATAAAACAGGTAGGTCATGTTCCCCATTCACAGTTTGCTAGATCTGGAGAAGTTAATAGCAAAGAATCTGCAAACTAAGAGGTACAGCAAGCAGCCTTTGGCAAAAAGTTTGGAATTGGGTGAAAGAGAATTGCTTCATGTCCCTATCCTGCAAGGCTGAATCCAGGCTGAAAATCTATCTTTGCCTAAAGGGTGGGATGGTAACCATATACTGTACATGTATGATTGGAGAAGTGGCACTAGAACTCTAGCTGCACAGGAAGTGACTGAATACATCTGATTTCTTTTTCTTTCTTTTTTTCTTAAAAAAATCAATCTTTTAAAGACTTTAATTTAGTCAGACTCCAATCTTGTGAAAACAAAGGGGCAGACTTTCTGGAGCGGGTTGAGAGACAGGTGCTGCTGTGATGATAGGGTCCTCACCCCAAGAAACATACTTGAATATATCCTGTGTCTGGTTTGCTAGGAAATAAAATCTAGCATTCACTTTCAAAGATTTGGGGATTTGATTTTCTATTCTCTTGAGTAACCAGCACATGTCTGTTTGTTTATGCAGATTTAATGAAGAAGGCTTGCTCTAGCCTTTTATCTGCCTGTAAAGTAAACAAAGCTTCATTGTAGTCTTGCCTCTTTCTCTCTCTTTTAAATCTCCTCTGAAGATTTAAAATTCCATTTGTGTGAATTATAAAATAATTAGACTTGGAAGAAGTAAGCTAAACATACCCCACACCATGCTCCCTTAATACAGGGCGAAATGTCAAAAAAAGAAGACTGGCAGTTTCCAAGTCAAGGTTGAGTGGGTTGTGGGGATAAAAGTATATTAATTATTACTGGATGATTGAATACCATCTCCCACACCCTTGAGAAATTGCACACAAAGCACTGTAGACTGATAACCTGTAGTTTAATGATGGAAAAGAAAACAAAGGAATAAAAGAAAATTAAAACAGAACAGACTGAAAGAAAGACTAAGTAGTGGTAGCACTTCCTATTGTAAAGAATGGAGCAAAAGACCCCTGAAGAATATGCAATAAACAAAGCATTAGAGGCATATACTTCTAGGAACAAGATTGCATTAGATAAATTAGTTTTATTGAACATTTGCTAAGCATTTTTTTATACACTTGGCAAGCTATTTCAGATTATTTGTCTTGAGACTTTAATTTAGCTCTGAGTTTGAAAACATTTAAGTAAGGCTGGACATATTTATAGCCTTTCACACAAGTATTTATCCTCTTTATGTTAATTTAATCAATTATACATTAAAATGTCAGTTTCACTATTAACAACTGAAAAGATGTAATTGATGAGCTTCTTATCTCCATTTAAGCTTGATAATTTGTTGAAAATAACATATTTAAATATAATAATTTTGTACTCATCCTATATTGTGATGTCAACTTCCAGTTCAGATCCTAAAATTAGTGGGGGAGGGGGGAAAACAATTTTTAAAGCTTTTGTTACTACCATGCATTACAAGTAATACTAGAAGAAAATGAAGATAGGCATATCTACTTTTGTTACAGGTAAAGAATGAAAGCATGAAAGATACAAACGTATGAAAATTTGAAAATCAATTGGATGGAGCATTTGTCAATCTAATGTGCCTTCCTTCCTCCCCCTCCTTCTCCCGCCTTTTCTCCAAGACTTCAAGATCAATCCATTGTACAAAATCTTCAAGTGCTGGGGTGGGTAGAGACCAAGATTATATATACAATGATATAATGAAAGCCACAACTTTTTAAAAAAATGTGCATTAACAAATTGGCCATCTTTGAGTGTTTGTTCATGGATTTACTTCCTTCTTCTTTCTGCAAGAAAAAGGAAGGCAAATATTTGTACATGTACTATGTTTCTGTGTATGGGAATGATTTATGAATGGAAGATCTCCAGGATGAGATTTAAGGGTTGGGGAGGCTGAGCAATGCACAGGACTCCCCCCACTTTATTTATAAATTGTTTTTCTTTACTCTTGGTTTGTGGATGGGTAGACTGAATGGAGATAAATTAGAAAATGAAAATATTGATTTAGCAGCCATTAGGATGATGGTATGACTGAATTTTCTACCATTTTGAAGGTCGCAAATTCTTCACCCACAAGGATATATTTAAGAAAATTCTGACATGAAAGAGCTAGTCCACTTTATTTTTATAACTTTCTAGACTGTATTTTTTTCACTCAGTTCTATTAATCCATCAGAACTTCCTCCCTACTGCTACTCTTCCCACCAAAAGGAATACAGTTTTTCCTGGACAGCTTAATTATGTTTACAAGGGCCCTGAGAATAGGTGGCTATGAGTACATATGGAGCCAAGTACAATTAATTTTATGTCCAGTACAAATTAAGTGATTAAAGTCACTTGAAGACTGTAGAGAATTAGTGCAAATGTGGAATGATAATAAAACTTCTTTTTTCCTTTTTAAGGCTCTGTGGCTAGTAGCTACACTTTTAGTTAGTAACACTTTTAGTTAAATAAACATATAAACACCTTTGGCACAATATGCACCAATTCTGATATTTAAAACTTGGGCTATTTTTATTTAACATTTTAAAATATTATAGTTCAGGATTGTTAATTATTTGAAGTAATTAATAATCATGATCAATCATCAAACAATGAAAGCTTTTTCCAGATTGAAGCATTTTCAATTTACAAGCAAGGTTACTGCATTTCCTAAGTTTATATAAGGCTTCTGAGTTTGAAAGAGTCCTGGAATCATCCCACAAGTTCTTCCATACAGTGCTGATTTGGAGTAGTGCTCCAAAGTAGCTGGATGAGTTGTCTACCTGGCAGGCAGGGTTACAATCACCTTGTTCTTGACAACTCAGTCATTTTGGAATTTATTTTTCAAATATACACTATTTTGTAATTATCACTTCTTAAAGTTTTTTTATTTTTATTTTTACTAAGCTAAAAGAGGCTCTTTTGAATCATTGCCTGTTACTTCTTTTTGAAGATCTATATCACTTATTGGATATCATTATTGTTGAATGATGAAGAAGATTGCTAGAAGTGAGTTAAAAGAAGGAATCGTAGACAACTCTTTTATTTCTTATTTTGATAGTGGAATGTAAGGATTTAAAAAGTTGTGATTTTATTTAATGATTTTCATAGATTGGCTACCTTTGTTTGACATTGTGAATTATAATTTGCGCTTTTCTATTGTTTGTTGTGGGAGCCTACAATCTTCTAAATTTTATGAATTTTGGTTGGCCAGGGGATACCAGCTATTCTATAAAAAGCTCTTTTTAAAGATTAATTTTTGACCACAGGAGGGAGGTAAAGAATATAAGATGAAGCAATGTAGACCACATCTAAACCAGACAGAAAATGCAAAAAATATTTTGGACGAATATTTAAACAAAACAATTCACTTTATACATCAACTGTATTTCAAAGATATCACAAAAGAGGAGCAAGAGTAAAAAATTATTCAAATAATTGTAAGAAAGATGAGTAACACAGAGATGCAACCAAATGTAGACCACTGAAATTATTGCACAAATATTTGACAATACAAAGGACCTATTATAACTGCAATTTGGGAATATAAATCTGACACCAAATGTTAGCGATGAAGATGGTTTAATTACAGGTCCCACAGTGCAATTGAATGAACAAAAGTTGCAAGTAAATCAATAATCTTCTAGAGAACATGTTTGAGATCTCCAGTTCAAAACTGAAATGTAAATTGACAATGTTGACATATTTGTTTTAAAAATCATATTGGATAATCTCTTGACAAGAAGTTTATATTTATTTAATAGCCATTCCAAAGAAGAAAAAAGGGCTTATTTTATGAGCATAAGCTGGAGGGAGTGATAGATTTAATAGGTTGATTGGAGGGATTTTGTAGTGGTTTGACATATGTAATTAAAAGAACGTTCCATTACATAGTTTTGGGTTTATAAAGTGAGGTTGAAAATGTGATACAGCATTTATGTTCAAGAGAAAGATGGAAAGAAAATAAGTATTTGATTTTTTTTTCTTTTTGGTATGTAATATTAGAGTAATTCTTAAAGTTTGCAATGTATTAGTGAAAGTGAATTTGAAAGTATTATGTTGATAGGAAGTTTAAAAAGATGCATTAGGATTAATAGGTTTTAATTATAAAGATGAACATTTTAAAGAAAAGTTTATAGCCTTAAAATAAATATGAAGTAAAATGGAGTTTTCCATTTTAGATGAAAAAAGCTGAAAGCATATAGTAATTTTTCTTTAATGAGAATGATGACTTTAGAAAGATTAAGAAATGGAAATGGAAATATATATTACTTCCCATAATGGGGGAAAAAAGAAAATGGATTTGGTTAAAATGGTTATGTCAACTGTTTTAAACAAAGATATTTTATCTGGTCTTGTTTCTATTGAGATATTGCATTTGGTTTTTATGCTTGAAATAGAAAAAAATAATATTCAGAATTTAGTTTGAATATTGAATAATTATCTAGTTATAGAACTGACTTGTAATAACTATAGGTATTGTAAAAAGTTGAAATCATAAATGCATTAGTATGTAAAGGGTTGGATTCTCTCCAATATAGATATGGATACCATTTGCCTGCAAGCAAAAACTGGTGAAACCACAAAATAGCTAATAGAAATTGAAGAAGCTAAAGTATTCTTGGTCTTTAGAAGTGAAACAGACAAGAACCTGCCACATAACATCTGAAACTTAACAATTGCTTATAAGAAAATACAAAAATTGCAGTATCTTCAGGCAGCAGAAGTGAAGAGAAAGAAATAGAGAAAATCACAAAATATGAAGACCTGCAAATAGAATGTCTGAAGCAAACCAAAACAAAGATAATACCAATAGTAATAGGTACCTTGAGGCCAGCCCAAAATCCTTGGAGCATCACTTGAACATCATTGACATTGACAAAATTACAATGAGTCAATTGCCAAACACTGCATTTCTTGAAACAGCTTACATCCTTCAAGGATACATTTAACACCATCAAACAACAATAGTAACAGCATTTAGACTTATATACTGCTTCACAGTGATTTATAGCCCTTTCTAGGAAGTTTACAGAGTCAGAATATTGCCCCCAACAATTTGGGTCCTCATTTTACCCACCTCAGAAGACTGAGTCAACATTGAACAGGTGAGAATCGAACTGTTGAACTTTGCAAATAGCAGTAGTAGCCTGCAGTACTGTATTCTAACCACTGTGCCGCCACCACCATCTGCTTATCCCCAGGGAAGGACTTGATAAGTGGATAGAAATGCCCATCCTCTGGCTGACTGTGTGACCAACAATAATATGAGTTCACAGAAGCCTGATGAAATGTAAAAAAAGATGACTTCAGGAATGTCAAAGAGAATAATAGAACCCAAGAACCTGCTACAAATTAAAGCAACATTAGAGGAAAATCAGCAAAATGCATAATTTGAATGGAAATGGCAATTCTTTTTCTTACTATTTCCATTTGTACTATGTGTTCTCCTGATTTTAGTTTTATAGTGTATGGATAAAAGGGCAAGCATTTAATTGACTATACCATCCAACTTGTTGAAATTGTTTTATTTGAAATATATTATGTAAATATTAAGGACAATTTAATTATAATAAAATACATTCTCTCTCTACCCTTTATATTCTATAAAATAGAATTACAGGGCTGTCATAAACAAAGCCATGCATATTCTAAAGCAACCAACCAACTGCAATGTCCTCTATTTTAAGTAAGGTTACAAATGCAAAGGTAGATTAGCTGTATTTTTCTTTTTATGTCAATCTGTCCTTGGGAAAAATATAATCATCTAAGATATTTCTAATACTGAATGTGCCATTTCAGAGATAAGAGACTTATTCTTAGGTTTCTACTCTGTTCATATCTGTTTTGGAGCAAGCTTGGGTAATTTCTTGCTAAGAAAACTTAAATACAGTGAGACCATCAGATTCATTTTAAAAGGTGACCTTCTAAAGTACTGTTTGCCCTAGTGCATAATCCAGCATGCTTATGACTGGGCACGCTATTATATCCAAGAGAATGTAATACATTTCCATGTAACAGAATTTCAGTTTCCCTTCTCCATTTCATCAGTAGAAAGCTATTTGTTGCATTTTTTTTTCTGCCACAGAAAAAAATCTATGATTTAAGACCTAATCTTTGGCTCATTGAAATAATGCACATTATGCCATTGAGAGTACAAGCAGATCCATAAATAGGATTTATTTATTACACAAAGTAAAGGGCAAGAACAGGGAAGTTCATACTACAGATAATTTGTAACAAGAAAAGAAATAAGATTCCTGGGGCTTGAAAAAAAGAAAATGCTTTTTACTCTAGAGTTTTAATCCATCTATTTTTCAAAGCCTCAGGCTGTCTTCGTTTTATGTCTAACCTGGGACATCATCACTCAGTTATGCATTGCATAAAGAGTGCTAAA
Source organism: Thamnophis sirtalis (assembly GCF_051295495.1). Lineage (NCBI taxonomy): Eukaryota > Metazoa > Chordata > Lepidosauria > Squamata > Natricidae > Thamnophis > Thamnophis sirtalis. The sequence continues at coordinate 133,977,217 of NW_028261381.1, read as the reverse complement.
AAGATATAGCCATTTGTCATCAAAAATATTTTAACAGCTGAGTCATAAGTTTATAGGGACTTTAAGGGTTTAATTAAACTCAGAGATTCTGAAAGCTATGTTATAGATCTCTTTGATCTGCACATAAGACCAAAAGCAAAATAGAACACAAAAATAATAAAAATGAAAGCAATCAGTGAAAGTCATGTTCAGAATATCAGCTACAAAGTGGATCCCACTGAATAACAAGAAGAACAGAAGTAAAACCCAAGCAGAAAGCAACATATGTGATTTGAGGTCTTTAAACAAAGCTGATTGTTCATTTATTTGTGAGTTTTTTTATTTTGTATTTCCTCTAAAACATCAGGTTGGTAATAATACTTTCTCCTCTGATTTCAATCACTTCACCAGATCAGCAACCCTGTGCTGTAAATTGGACTAAGAGAGAATGACTGATCCAAAGGCAACTTTTGTGAGTTTTTGTGGCTGAGAATGGACAAGAATCGAAACTCCCAGATATAACCCAACACCCTAATTACAATACCCCATTGCATCTTTGGTGCTTACATGTCACCATCTTAGTAATTGTATGCAAAATTATTAGTTTAGTGGCATGTAAAAAATTGTAAAAAAGTTGAGTACTTAATCCCTGTGCACATGCAATTTAAATGTTTTTTAAAGACAAGATGATAAGAATAATTATTGAGAGATTGCATTTCTAAATTTTCATTTTTCTAGAGTATGAATATTGAACATTAAGTCAAAGCCAAAATCCCTCTCTACACACAGAGAGACAGAGACAGACACACAGACACAAACATACATCAATGGGCAGAGGGTATTGGGTATTATTATTGGAATAACAACAATGGTTTTATATGGTTTTATTTGTATTTGTAGGCCGCCCTTTTCCCTGAGGGGACTCAGGGCGGCTCACAGAAAACCAAGGGAGGGGGGAATACAACATTGAGGTTACAACACATAATAAAATAGCAAACAACATGCATACTACATTCGGGCGGGGTAACAGTCCTTATCCCCAGGCCTGACGGGCGAGCCAGTTCTTCAAGGCTATGCGGAAGGCCTGGACGGTGGAGAGAGTACGAATCTCTATGGGGAGCTCGTTCCAAAGGGTCGGGGCCACTGCTGAGAAGGCCCTCCTCCTTGTGGTTGCCAGCCGACACTGGCTGGCCGATGGAATACGGAGGAGGCCTAATCTATGAGATCTTATAGGTCGTAGGGAGGTAATTGGCAGAAGGCGGTCTCTCAAGTATCCAGATCCACTGCCATGTAGGGCTTTATGGGTGATCAATAGCACCTTGAAGCGCATCCGGAGATCGACAGGTAGCCAGCGCAGCTCGCGGAGGATAGGTGTAATGCGGGTGAATCGAGGTACACCCGCAATCACTCGCGCGGCTGCGTTCTGCACTAACTGAAGTCGCCGGATGCTCCTCAAGGGCAGCCCCATGTAGAGCACGTTGCAGTATTCCAGCCTAGAGGTCACAAGGGCCCGAGTGACTGTTGTGAGGGCCTCCCGATTCAGGTAGGGTCGCAACTGGCGCACCAGGCGTACCTGGGCGAATGCCCCCCTGGTCACAGCCGCTATATGGTGGTCGAATGACAGCTGTGGATCCAGGAGGACTCCCAAGTTGCGAACCCTCTCTGAGGGGTGTAAAATTTGACCCCCCAGCCTGAGTGTTGGATTATTGGTCAAATCTTTGGGAGGAAAACACAACAGCCACTCGGTCTTTTCCGGGTTGAGCACAAGCTTGTTAATCCTCATCCAGTCCATAACGGCTTCAAGCCCCCGGCCCATCACGTCCACCGCTTCATTGATTTGGCACGGGGCGGACAGATACAATTGAGTATCGTCCGCATATTGATGGTATCTGATCCCGTGCCTGCGGATGATCTCCCCCAGCGGTTTCATGTAGATGTTGAATAGTAGGGGGGATAAGACCGAACCTTGCGGCACCCCATATTTTAGGGGCCTTGGGGACGATCTCTGCCCTCCCACTAACACCGACTGCGACCTGTCCGAGAGGTAGGAGGAGAACCACCGTAATACGGTGCCTCCCACTCCCACCTCCCGCAGTCGTCGCAGAAGGATACCATGGTCGATGGTATCGAAAGCCGCTGAGAGGTCAAGGAGGACCAGGATGGAGGGATATCCTTCATCTCTGGCTCTCCAAAGATCATCCATCAATGCGACCAAAGCGGTTTCTGTGCTGTAACCGGGTCTGAAGCCTGACTGGAAGGGGTCTAGATAGTTTGCTTCCTCCAAGGACCGTTGGAGCTGAAAGGCCACCACCTTCTCAACAACCTTCCCCAAAAAGGGGAGGTTGGAGACCGGGCGATAGTTGTTAAGGGCAGCTGGATCCAAGGATGGTTTCTTCAGGAGGGGTCTCACCACCGCCGCTTTCAGTGCGGCGGGGAAGTTCCCCTCCCGAAGGGAGGCGGTTACAACCGCCTGGATCCAGCCTCGTGTCACCTCACTGCAGTTAGTAACCAGCCATGAGGGACACGGATCCAAAACACAGGTGGAGGAACTTACAGCTCTCATGGCCTTGTCCACATCCCCGGGGGTAACTTCTTGAAACTCAACCCAGAGCTGTTCTACTTGGTCCCCCTGTGCCTCGGCTGGAACTGCAGGTGTGGAGTCCAAGTCCGCCCGAAACCGAGCAATTTTGTCCGCTAAGAATTGGGCATATTCTTCAGCTCTGCCCTGCAAGGGTTCCCCCGTCTCCCTTCTGTTCAATAGGGAGCGGGTTATCCTAAACAGGGCGGCTGGGCGGGACTCAGCGGATGCGACCAGGGAGGCTATGTGTGATCTTTTAGCTGCCCTAAGTGCCCTAGTATATTCCCTGGTGCAGGTGGTTACCATTGCTCGGTTCGATGCGGACTTATCGGACCTCCAACGGTGCTCTAGGCATCTCCTCCGGCGCTTCATCTCCCGGAGCTCCTCGGTAAACCAAGGGGGTCTCCGGGATCCGCCGCCTCGGAGGAGCCGCAGTGGCGCAATCCGGTCGAGGGCCTCTGACGCTGCCGAGTGCCACGCAGCAGCCAGAGTCTCCGCCGGACTGTGGGCGAAAGTGTCAGGAATAACCCCAAGCTCTGTCTGGAACCTTGCTGGTTCCATAAGGCGCCTGGGGCGGAACCACCTGGTCGGTTCCTCCTCCCTACAGTGGGGGTTTGGCCTCCGGAAGTCGAGCCTCAGTAGGCAATGGTCTGACCACGACAGGGGTATGATGTCACTCCCCCTCAGACCAAGATCACACATCCACTGCTCCGAGACAATACCATATCTAATACCACTTCATGTAATATCTATCTACATGAAGCAGCTAGCCATTTTCCAGTTGAGGTCATTATGCTGATGATAATTATACAATCGCCATCAATCTAGTGGAAGCATGTTTTAAGCATAAATGTAATCTGGTTTATGGTGGAAAAGTAAAATACTTTCTAATCATATTGAACCAGCCTTTGAGTAAATTCTAAAGTATCATTCAGGTATGATCCTTCTTATTTGCCTTGAAAGATTTGTCTCTAGTGATGGATAATCCCAAAGCACTAGGCACAGCCTAGTGGTTGTATCCAAAAAGACTGCTTGCACATAAAAAGTTTATTAGCTAGTTGGATGAGGATGAGCTGTAATCACCTTGGAGCGTAATAGTCACTGGATCCCCAGTAGGGATCTCGAGATCAATATTTTTCATTTTGAAAAATTAATTACCATAGTAAGGGGTTTAAAGGACTGTTTACTGTTTTATGTACAGATGATACCAACATCAAGAAGTCTGTCCAACATAGGGTGGCAGAATGATTCTGCAATATAATCTGGATAAATTCAAAGACTGAGTTCAGCAAGATGGGTAAATATTATATTTAGGCAGGAAAAATGTAGGGCATGCATATAAGAAGCGGAATTCATTATTTGGAAGAATAACATTGAAAAAGGATTTGGGAGTGATCATTGAGGGCAAATGAATCAGTGGTAGAAGAAGCATTGTAGAATGCTTATTTCACTTTACTCTTGTCAACTTCATGTGGTAAACTCGATAAGAACCACAACCAGATGAGTTAATTGGAATTTACTGTAAATCTACATGGATAGAATGTTGCAAATTCGAAAGTATATTTTCCTCTTGTCCTCCTGAGAAACAAGGGAGGGTCTCTTCTGAATCTCTTGCCCTTCCACTATCCAATTGTGGACCACTTATCTCTGACTGACTGTTTTCTTGGTAGCATCTCTGTATAGTCTCCAAAACGGTTTCCTACCTGCCATTACAACTCTGCACTGGAAAGATCATATATGTGTAATTTTGTACATTACATTTACAGAATGTAAATGTAAATTAGAATGAGTCTGGAAGAGGATGGCAGAAGCAATACAAAGATTTGATACCATACCTTATGAGATCAGTTTAAAGGAAATTTTGAAGTGAATGTTCAGCCTGCAGAAAAGAAGATTGAGGAGAATCAGGATCTCAGTATTCAATGGAGAAGATTCTTCTTCATTGAAAAAATAGGATGAGAAATAATGAGTAAAAAAACTTCTTGAGAGTAACAGCTGTGCAATACTGGTACAGGCTACATATGTAGGATGTGGGTTATCCATGTCTGGAGGAGGTATTTAAAAAGAGGCTGAATAGCAACTTCCAAAGGATAGCTTAACTGGTCTCCATGTAGTTCGCAGAGGGTTGAACTATATAATCCTTGTGGTTCCTTCTACCTAAACAATTTTATAATTCTAGGATTCCTGCACCAACATCTCTTGCAGTTTTGATATGCATACCATGTGCCTCTAGTTCATTAAATCCCTATAATTTACTGCTTTAACTCACAATGGGTATCCTTGTAAGTCTATTTCTGAATAAGTGATGAAAGAGTGGGGGTAAAAAGGAAAATATCCTTGTTTCTCTTTCATTTTCTCTTCTTCCATAAATGTTAAGAAGGGGGCAGAAGAGTAAAAACCATAATGCATTAATAATTTGCTTTCATAGATCTGTACATGAAGAGATAATGAAATGCGCTTTTTATAAGCTAATGTGTAGCTTACTGACTGAGATAATATTTGCGAAGTACTTAAAATACATTCTAGATAATGGCAACAGCTACCGGTAAATGTGTGAATTGACATCTCATGGATACTCTGTTGTAAATCTTTTCTGCTGTAGAGGGGAATCCTTCAGAAAAAATCAAGGAGACCAAAGCATTGATAAAGTCTATATGCTGGATTTCCAACTTGTGAAAATGGCAAGGTATTAGGAAATGTTCGTGAAAAATGGAAATCTGATTTTTGACTGATTGGTTATTCAACATCAACTCAATGTTGACTCTTAGCAACCACATAGATCCCCATTATGGTATGTCCCTAGCCTGCACCTTCAAGTCTTCCAATAACACATCAATACAGGTGTGTGTGTGTGTGTGTGTGTGTGTGTGTGTGTGTGTGTGTGTTGATATTTATAATCATTTATAATTATAATCATTTATATACACATGCAAAAAAGTTTATAAATGATTATAATTATCAGTATAACCAAGAAATGGGGCCCTTAATACCCTTGGATCTTCAAGGCTTTATGAAATCAGATCTTCAAGGCCTGATTAAAGGTCAACAGAGTTGGTGATATTGTAATCTCTGATGAGGACAGTGTTCCAGGGAGCAGAAACTACAGCTGAGAATCCTGTATGGGGAAAAACTGACACTTGCTCAATTGTATCAAAACCAAATGGTTTTGTGCTTTGCCTTCCTGGGGCCTGGAATTTCCACTTTTGCACTCGGATGCAGTCATACTCCCCAGCAGGAATTGTGGTACTGTGATGATCCTTTTCAGGGGTGCGTTCTGGCAATCACTACTGCTGGTTTGCTCATGGGTGTGTTGCAAGCACTTGTGTGCTGTGCGCTCATGCACAGAGCAATAAAAATGGCTGTATGTGCATAGGCAGAAGCAAAAAATAAGATGCTGGCACCTATGGTGCCGTTGGGAGAACTGGGTTAGGGGTGTGGCAGGCTTGGGTCACCGCCGGTTCCAGCAACCCAGGCCGCCAAGCTACTACCGGTTTGGTCAAACCGGTCTGAATTGGTAGGAATCCACCACTGGTCCTCTTGAAATCACAACTCCTGATCAAAGACCAGATGTCTTGTATGATTCCGATCTTTACACACATCATGACATTTTGATTCCAAGGATGTCATGGCTGCTCTGTCAAGTGCTAGTCTGTGGTGTATTTCTTGGCTGCTTGTACTGCTGTTGGTGATTGTTCCTAAAAGGTAGAAGCTACCCCTACTTCAGAATGTTCTTTGTCACTCTTTAGGCATTCAGGGATTTTTACTTTAACCACATAGTTTTCATGCAGCTATTTTACCACTATTGCTTTATCCATGAAAACATCAAACTGTGAACTGGCAAACCATTTGCTGCTGAAATCAAGCAGAAAATGGTCATAAAAAGGGTGCCAATTACAATGTCTTTAAGTTCCCAGTTGGGAATGGGGCTGTGCTGATTTTCTCAATTGAGTAAAGGAGTATGGTCATTAATCATGAAATTTACTTATAATATTTAGCTGTTATCACATTATCCAAGGGAGCTATAAGAAACTATTGCAATTTCTATAATATTGTGAAAAAAAAATTAAAAAGAAGGGGACATGACATAGCAATCTGATTTACTGCTGATTGCACATAAAGGGATTTGGAACTAGTACCACAGACCTGCAAACCTGTGCCTCAGTAGACCTATAAAAGAAAGATGTGATTCAGATACTTTGAGACAGGCAATCGAAAATTAGTCTTACTGATAAATTAAAAAGAGAGAAAAAGTAGGATGCTGTCCATAATTTAGCATTGGAACTCGTGTAGAACCTTCAGTAGACAGAGCTTCCTTTTAAATTAGACAACCTTTGCACATATGTTCTGTGCATGATACTCCCCTGTGCACCCTCGCCATCCATTTTTAGTAGTTCCAACAGTTCCAGGAGCTTTAATTTGTAGGGGTAAAACACTAATGTCTTTAGCATCCAGTATGGATAAAGGAATAACATTAGTCTTCACAGTAATATTTTAAATGAAAAAGTCATTTTTTGGATAATGAACCTTTATTCTAAATGGGCACCTTTATTGAAATTGCTAAGACTTTTGTAAAGAAATCCTGAATATTAAACTTCTGAAGATATGGTCATATAAAAAAAATAGAAAACCAGTGCTGACTTTCTAACGTGAAAAGTGAACATGAATATTTGCCTAGGATTCAGTGGGGCCATATATTCTTGCTTTTGACCAGTAGTCCTGGATAGGGACTTATCAGGTAGATAAATCATTAATCAAAGGAAGGATAAATAACAGCTGTATTGCAAAGTACAGCCACATCATTAGCCCATGAAAAACTCTATTGCTAGTTGTACGAATTATCTATCAGCTACTTATAGAAAACTTGAAAGAACAGGTTATGGATAGATGGAGGAAATCTATCTATGTTGTGAGTAGCAGTCAAAAACAACTTGGTGGCACATGATCAATCAGCTTACTTTGGAGAATTCCCACAGACTCAAACTTCAGAAAATTAGCATATTTCAAAATATGCATCTCAGATCTGTTTTAAAGGATGAATAATAATAAAAAAAGACTTGGTGACAAGTGCAAATGAGAGTCAGAATAGTTTCTAATGCTACTTCCAAGGCAATAATATACAGACTAAGCACTGGGAGCTTTCTTTGGATCCGATTAAGTAGTCCTGAAGCAGCAGGGATAATCGTATTGATTTGGAAGGAATGTCTGGTTAATTTTTCACAAGGTGTAGATTCTTCCAAAATCAATAACTTTCTGCTGGTATTTTTATTCTTCAGAATAAATTGTGTCTGTCTCAGAAACTTGATTCCTAAGCTCAATTACATTCATAAAACATTCACAGACATACCAAGCACAAAAGAAATGCAAGCTTATCCAGGCACCGTGAGCATTTAACCCCAAGGTAGGACAAAGAGAATTATTTTCCCTTGATATATTGTTGTCCTTGGACAGATAGCATTTTAAAAAAATTCTTTTAGTGCTCTAATGTTCTTTTGTTTTTGTTGGCAACGTCCAAGTGTCTGTTCAGAAGATTCTTTAAAACTTTTCTTTCATTTCACACTTCTCTCCAGTTCACTCTGTGCATTCAATACACGAAAGAATCTGAACTATTTTTACTAATGAATCAAGAACTGAGTGAATGTGAGAACATAGACACAAAATTTGATCCAAAAAGAAAAGACTTAGGCTCCAAAAAAATTCTGGGTGTTAAACTTGCTAGGCTGCATTCCCAGAACTGTCCTTGGTCAGATTGTGTTCAATGAACTTGATCAACATCTAAAGAAAAGAAGAAGTTGAATAATTCATTTGTTCAGATGATTAATTATACTTCATACCGATTTCAAATCATTAAAGGTTTCTGGATAAATTTTAGCATGGACCATCATTGTCTATACCTAACTTCAGAGGCCTAATGTGGGTATGCTCCTAAACCCCAAAGCACTTGGGTTTTAATTTTAGTTGAAGTACAATTTATATTTCCCACAATAATATCACATTGGGGATACTTTTAGGAAATTAAATGGCAGTTCACCATTTAGCTTACTATTGATGCTTATTGTGCCATTAGTTAAGACTGTCGACAGGAATAATTTAAAATTAGCTAAACCTCCTCGAGTTTCATTTTCAAATTAAGATTTCAGATTATGTAGGTCGCTTTGTTTGTCTATCACCTCCCCTGTTGGATTTGTATATCTTGGTGAAAAAAGATTAGGGTTAATAAGAAAATTAGTCAAGCAGACAGATAGGAACAAGTGAGCAGTAAGTAAATAAATGTTCAGAAATTAGAATTCACATTTCATAACATAAGGCAAAATTTGTGCCAATATATTGATACCATTAGGATAAGAGGGTCCTCACAATCTATGGTATTAATTTAATCTTTATTAAAAATAAAATTGTATCAAAAGTTTATGAGATGATCTAAGGAGAAATACAATGTATAAAACAGGAAGAGGACTGATTTTTCAACCATTTTTCTTTTTCCTTCTAAAATGAGAAGCCACAGTAGGCTACAAGGACAGAGTGGGGATAATTGATCATCTTCTACCCTTTCTGTCCACTGACAGAAACCTACTGTCAGCAGAGAAGACTTATCTGATACTGCCATTAAAGATCATAGGAATCTTATAAATCTTCATCATAAGTGCAAACCTCAACTTTGCTGAAAAGTTCCCTTGCACTTTTCTCAATTAAGTTTTCTCATTCAATTTGTTGAAGGAAAAAATGCTTTTGATATTTCTTTCAAAAGTGAAGACATTTTAGTGAAGATCTGATGCATACCTAAGATCCCTGCTGGATCAGATCCGTGATTCATCTAGTTTGGCAGTCTGGTTTCACAGTGGCAATTGTGGAGGGTGTACAAAATGGCCTGAAAGGACAGGAAAAGAGCTACTACCGTGGCAATGATCAGATAAGCCATTCTTGAGTCTGGGCCAAAAAACTAGTTGAGATACACATGAAGATAAAAGAAAGGGGAGAGGAGCATATTCAGACTTGGAAGATTCTGTTACTTTAGCTGTTCCAGGAAACATAGTCCTGATCTACATGATATTGGTTTCCCAGTTTGGGATATCCTGTAGAGTTGACAAAATTCTACAATTGCACAAATAAATCTACTACTCTCCCAGCAGAAGACTTCAGAGGCAGTTATAAGTCCATCAATGCCAATAACTGTTGATCCCTATGATTTCCATTTATTGCTCCAATACTTTTTTAAAGCCAGTTAAGATAGTGAACAGCCCATTATCTCATGGTAGAAAATTTCAAAGTTCCATTACAAGTTATGCAAAACAATTTTTCTTTTCTTTATCCTGATTCTTCCAGGTTTTAACTTCCAAATTACCACTACTACAACTGCTGCTGCTGCTGCTACTACCACTTACTACTACTAGAGTGTTTAGAGTGTTTATTATAATTTATAGGCCGCCCTTTTCCCTGAGGGGACTCAGGGCGGCTTACAAAACACGGGGAGGGGGGTACAAAGACAAAAAACATAAGACAATACATAATATTAAAAATAAAGCACAACATTCATTCATCATTCGGGAGGGGACAAACTAAGATTTTTATCCCCAGGCCTGACGGGATAGCCAGATCTTGAGGGCCGTGTGGAAGGCCTGGGCGGTGGTGAGGGTGCGGATCTCCATGGGGAGATTGTTCCATAGCGTCGGAGCTGCGACTGAGAAGGCTCTCCTCCGCGTAGTCGCCAGTCGGCCTACCCTGTGCGATCTGATGGGACGCAGGGAGGTAATTGGCAGAAGGCGGTCTCTCAAATAGCCAGATCCACTACCATGGAGCGCTTTGTGAGTGGTAAGTAGGACCTTGAAGTGCACCCGGAGATCAACAGGTAGCCAGCGCAGCTCACGGAGGATGGGTGTTATGTGGGCGAACCGTGGTGCGCCCACGATCACTCGCACGGCCGCATTCTGGACTAGCTGAAGTCGCCGGATGCTCTTCAAGGGCAGCCCCATGTAGAGCACATTGCAGTATTCCAGCCTAGAGATCACAAGGGCTCGAGTGACTGTTGTGAGGGCCTCCCGGTTCAGGTAGGGCCGCAACTGGCGCATCAGGCGAACCTGAGCAAATGCCCCCCTGGTCACAGCTGACAAATGATGGTCAAAACTCAGCTGTGGGTCCAGGAGGACTCCCAAGTTGCGGACCCTGTCTGAGGAGTATAAATTTTGTCCCCCCAGCCTGATTGATGGAACATTAGCCAAATTATTGGGAGGAAAACACAACAGCCACTCGGTCTTTTCCGGGTTGAGCACCAGTTTGTTAGCTCTCATCCAGTCTTTAACAGCCTCAAGGCCCCGGTTCATCACTTCCACCGCTTCATTGAGTTGGCACAGGGCGGACAGATACAACTGTGTATCGTCTGCATATTGATGGTATTTTATCCCGTGCCTCCGAATGATCTCGCCCAGCGGTTTCATGTATATGTTAAATAGTAGGGGGGATAAGACCGAGCCCTGTGGCATCCCATAAGTAAGGGGCCTCGGGGACGATCTCTGCCCCCCCACCAACACCAACTGCGACCTGTCCGAGAGGTAGGAGGAGAACCACTGCAAAACAGTGCCGCCCACCCCCACCTCCCGCAGTCGTCGCAGAAGGATACCATGGTCGATGGTATCGAAAGCCGCTGAGAGGTCAAGGAGAACCAGGATGGACGCATGGCCTCCATCTCTGGCTCTCCAGAGATCATCGGTCAATGCGACCAAAGCGGTTTCTGTGCTGTAACCGGGCCTGAAGCCAGACTGGAAGGGGTCAAGATAGTTAGCTTCCTCCAAGGTACGCTGAAGCTGGAAGGCCACCACCTTCCCAACAACCTTCCCCACAAAGGGGAGGTTGGAGACTGGACGGTAGTTATTAAGAACTGCTGGATCCAAGGACGGTTTCTTCAGGAGGGGTCTCACCACCGCCGCCTTCAGCGTGGTGATATAGCGAGCCCTCCTTCCCCGGTAATGGCCAGCCCTAAAGTCCCCGCCGTATCTGCCTCTCCCTGTTATGACCGCAATGCTCCGACCCTCTCCCGTGGATGTAGTTCCCCCAACCACCCCGGTGGCCCCCGCAGATCCCACCAGGTCCTCCGAATCATACATACTCATTCACTCACTCAAACAGTCCCCACATGGTGATTAAAACACAGAAATACAACAATAATAATGATAAAAAGTGGGATCATTCATTCAATCTCATACATACTCCTAACATATCCCAAACACAGTAAGAAAAAGAGATAGGAAAAGGAAGAAAAAATAGAATTGCGCACTTATTACGTTGTTAAAAAGCGAGTCCAGATAGGGCCAAATGGCTCTCCATAATTGAAGTAATTAAAATAGGTGTTGTGATTAGCGTCCAGTTATAGTCCGGAGAAGGTATGCGGGGGGGGGGGTGTGGTAGTTCGTATTCCCCTCTTCTGTTGGTCTGGATAAGTCCAAAGAGTCCGGAATAAATAAAGGTGATAGGAGGCCTTCTTCCACCAGTGCTGCTCCAAATAGAGTTCCCAGAATAATAATGGTAGGTAGTGATGCTGATGGTACTCGAAGCCAGATAAAGCTGAGCTAGCAGGTCTGGAACCAGATGAAACTGAGATAGCAGGACCAAAGGCAGATGGAACTTAGCTAGCAAGTCTGGGTAACCAAACACCACAATCAGATGTGGCTGGAAGTTGAAAACCCACCATAAGGGGGCGCCAGATGGTACGTGGAAGACACAAGGCAGAGCCTCACCGCAGCAAAGGGAGGCAGGAAGTAAAATGCGTCCAGGGAGCCACCTGACTGGGCAGGGATAAAGAAGGGAGGAGGCAATGCTGGGAGGGAAGTAAGGCTGGATGGAAAAAGGGGCCATCCGGAGGGGCTGATGCAGCGTCGGGGGAAGCCACCCATCCACTCTGCTCAGTCCCCACACTGCTCCGATACGTTCTCTCTCCCTCCGAGATGATGATGGTCTCACACAGCCCCAATGAGGCAGTTCGACAAGCCAGGTAGAAAAAGTTCGATAAGCCAGGTAGATAAGCCAGGTAGAAAAGCCAAAAGCCACCACCGTTGCAGCCGGCGTGATGTTACTCCTCCCACCGCCAAGTAATGCAAGTAATGCAAGTAATACTACTACTACGACTACTACTACTACTACTATGGTACTACAGAGAGGACTTTCATTTCAGTCCCATCTGCATTTCCTATCCTATCTGTGAACACAAGTATATGCTTAGTGTCTATATGTTATGCAGCATACTAGCTGGCCTCCTGTGAGAATGCTTTTCTTAGAAATAGGTGGAGCTTTTTTATTACATGTTTTTATGGGAAAAATAAATTTGAAACAGTGTTATAAATTGGGTAAAAATCTTTTAAAGTTTTATCATCTCCCTATGTTCTTTCTGAGTTGGAGGGCAGTAAAAATGTAGCCATCCATTTACCCCTTTTTTCCTTGTTTTCTTTAAGAGTAGCAGCATGTCATTTCATTTCTTATTTGGAGGCCAGGAATTCTAAGTTAACTGCATAGAACAAACAGATTCATGTAGACTCATTTCAATCTCCAGTGAATAAGTTTACTGGCAACTTGTTTATGGATCTAGAAAATCTTTGTTTCCCACAGCTGAATACTTTGTACTTGCCACTTACATTCACCTGTTTTTTATCATTTATGCATAGAGTAAAAGAGAAATATTTCTTATTTGAAGAAAGAAATGTAGCTCACTTAGTTCCTGAGCCAAATGATTAATAAAATAATGCATACATATATGCACATTGTCATATATATCCATCATTGCACTTCCCTTTCAGGCTAAGCAATGTTACAAAGAGCACAAAAATGATTAAAAAATTAAAAATCAAATGAAAAAGGAAACTCTGGTTTTACCAGATGGTCCCGTAGATATTGAAGATTAGCACCTTCAGTGCTTATTGTGGCTTTGTTCACTCAGGGCATTTTACAAAGATAGAGAATATATAAATTAATCTATAAATTTTATCAATGGTTATATCTCACCCAGAGTGAGATCTGCACCACCCTCTTATCCTTCTGAAAGAGCATGAAGATCTAGCTTTGCCAATTGTGCTCATTCACAAGCTAAGCTCTGCAGAGACCATCTGGCAAGACAACATATACTGTCTGTAGCCCATCAACTAAAATGTACAACCGCAATTAGGTCCACAATTTCCATTGCAAAGTGGTAAAGTGTCACATCATGTGATCACATTGCTTATGGTTGTTCTGCTACTTCTAGGTTGCTGTTGTTTGCAAATCACTGCAAGCTGTTTACTGAGGATGTCACATGGTTGCCATTTGCAACTTCCTACTTTCTTCCCATTGATTTTAGTTGGAGAAAATCAGCAAAGAAACCTGAAAATGGTGACCATGTGGCCATGGGATGCTGCAATGTCATCATCTCAAGCCAGGCACCATGACCCGTGTTTTGACAATGTGACCATGAGAATGCTGTGATAAGTGGAACCTTGAGAACCTGTACCACTTGTTCACTTCCATCCCAAGTTCAAATGGTGAATGAGTGGTTGTTAAGTGAGGACCATGTGTAATGTAATTAACTAACATTTGGTCTGGATAGATGAATAATCTTGTTTCATTCCTCCATTGGGTAATGTTGGTTTAAAAAGGATATTATACAATGGTGGGATTCAATTTTTTTTACTACCGGTTCTGTGGGTGTGGCTTGGTGGATGTGATGTGGCTTGGTGGACATGGTGTGGCTTGGTGGGCATGGCTTAGTGGGCACGACAGGGGAAGGATACTGCAAAATCCCCATTCCTTCCGATCATCTGGGATTTGGGAGGCAGAGAATAGATGGGGGTGGGGCCAGTGAGAAGTGGTATTTACCGGTTCTCTGAAATACCCAGAATTTCCACTACCAGTTCTTCAGAACTGGTCAGAACCTGCTGAATACCACTTCTGGTATTATAAGAAATAAATTTCAATCAAATTTCTGTGTTCAGTAATAAGACACAGGTGAAATATTAAAGCTGATGTATGAACAGAAAATCCAGAATTCTTCCAAAGAAGTTTTCTGTCAATTGAATCAAGATCAGTAAGGAAAACAAGCAAACCTCCCTTGTTAAATTGTGTGGATTTATGAACCAAATGATTTAAGATACAAGTTATCCACACTTAAATCTTGCCTTCTTTTCCAAAAATATTTATCAGTCTCTGCTTAAGCCCCTGTTTTTATTAAAATAAATTTTACATGTATTTTCTCCATATTTTTTTATCAAATTAATATCTATAATTATAGGTATCTCATTTCTAAAATATTGGTGGAACTATCATTCGACTCAAGTATACAAACTGAGGATATTTAATCAAAGATTTTACAAAAATATCAATTCCTATCAATCCAGATTTATTTTATACATTTTAGCAGATGGTAAGTATTTAAATAAGTTCTTCTCTCCTTTTTTCTTGGAAAACATGCTAATATTAAGACAGACCTGCAGTCTTGTTATAGTTGTCTCCATGAAATCGAACATTCACTTAGAATATTTAAATAGGTTGGAATCACTCCCAACCTTTCTCATTAAGATTACAGCAACAACTAGAATGACTTTAACAGTAATTAATGATTCTCTTCCTGCATATAATTCTAAATGTTATTCTGACAGATATTGGCCTTTTCTTGAGTGCTTAATGGAACATTTGTAAATTCTTATGCTGCCGTTGTTGTAACTGATGAATTTAATATCTGAAATAGTATTGACAAGATTATGAATAAAAATATGGGAGTGGATTTAGATGATAGCTATGATAGCCAAAAATGAACATAGCAATGTCAAGTTGAATAATACATATGTTTAATTACAAGGTTGTCAGTAGCAAATGACACTGTCACATTAGGACATTTTGCCTATTATTCAGTACAGGTGGTCAATACATTTGTGGAGAAAAATGGCAGGTATTGGAAAAGTAAAATAAAGGGAAAGAGGGATTCTCCCATTCCAACTGTGTAGAGTCGCCCCCCCCCCAAAAAAATTAACCTGCTTGTAAGTTTATAGGAGCATTTCTTAACTTTGAAAATACTGCTCTCTCCTAATAGCAATAGCAGTTAGACTTATATACCGCTTCATAGGGCTTTCAGCCCTCTCTAAGCGGTTTACAGAGTCAGCATATTGCCCCCAACAACAATCCGGGTCCTCATTTTACCCACCTCGGAAGGATGGAAGGCTGAGTCAACCCTGAGCCAGTGAGATTTGAACAGCCGAATTGCAGAACTGCAGTCAGCTGAAGTAGCCTGCAGTGCTGCATTTAACCACTGCGCCACCTCGGCTCTAATAAAGTCCCTTTGGTTAAATTACCAGATCTGGGTTACAAAAATACACACAATCATGGATGTCAGTAAAGAGACACAAAAAGCACGTTATTTGCTGTTACCAAGTAGTCTTTCTTATTCTTGCATTTTTAAACTTATATATTATTTCTGATTTAATGTAATAGCAGGGTGACTTGCTTGATACAGATATGCACATTATTAGTATTTAAACATTTTAAGTAAGAGTTTGCACAGGGTCCAGCCCAGTGGTGGGTTCCAGATCCCATTGTAACCGGTACAGTGCAACGGACCTGGGCGTTCGCCACATGAACGCATGCAGCACATGCGCACACACATGCAGTGTGTGCATGCATACTTAACGCTTGTGATGCCTCAGTGATGCTCCAGATGCTTGGTGGAGCATTGCGCAGGTGCCGTACATCCTGTGTGCAGGAGCCCTGAAAACCTCAAATAGCGGTAAGGAGCATGGGCAGGGGGCCCTCCGGAACACCGTACTGGAACAGTAGCTGGTGTTCCCGGCAGGCACTGGTACCTCTGTACTGGGGAGTACCAGTCGTAACCCACCACTGGTCCAGCCAGAAAGAGGCCAGATGAAGGCATGAGCCTATGTGAGCCCTCACTACATTGTTCTGTACAGGTGACCCACATCATCTTCCCACCATCCCTGTCTCCTGAAAAGCATTACAAAGCACCATAATACTCCTTTTCTAGTAGCTGTAGTTCTGAGTTCCGCTTTCCAGATTCTCAATGGGTGCAAGAACTGACATTTTCAATCAGTGGGGGAAATAAGCGAAAAGATCTTAGATTGAATTGAAGGGCAGATGGCATGACTCTTCACCAGAGAAAAAAATAAGCTTCTCTGTTTGCATTTGCTCTCATAACATTTTGTTATTTTAAATGATCAGTTTTTACCATTTGTAGAATATATTGAAAAATAAGCAAATCATACTGTTGGATCCTCATAATATAGTGAGGAAAAAAAATAAGGGCAAATCTAATCAAGAACATTTATCCATTTAATAATGAGAAATATACTGGGCAATATACTGGGCAGAGTTGGTGTCAAGGATCTCTTCTATTTATAAATGAGGAATAAATAATATTGGAACTATGGTTACAGCAATAGCAGTTATTTACAGTAAGTAAATAACCATTGTTATTTCTGTAACCAAAATTCCTAATATTGGTTATTATAGTTCCTAATGTCGACAACAGGACTCGCCTTAAGACATTATGGGTGCTGCAACACTGGAGATTTTAAAGAAGAGATTGGACAACTATTTGTCTGAAATGGTATAAGGTCTTCTGCTTGAGGTCCCTTCCAACTCTGTTATTCATCTTCTACCATTACACTATTAAACACTTCTGCTTATGCCAAATATCTCACCATAATATTTGCTTCAAAATAATTTTAAAAAAATCAATGGGGAGAGGGGCTAACCCCTTTAGGAACCATTGTAGAATTAATGCTATAACTGATGTAGCCTAATTTAGACAACACTATAGATATTTCCTTCCCACAATTACAGTCTCAGTAGTGTTACTCCTCTAAGATCAAGGAGGCTTCCTTCTTTGCACTTCCCATCTTGCATATGGAATGACATATAGAATGACTGGCATAGAAAAACAGCAAAGATGGAACAGTTCCAACTCACTATTTGATATATACTGGAACGGTTATACTGGTAGTCAGGGAGCAACTGCATTGGAATTGGAAGGAACTGACCAAGAACAAAGGCTCTCACAGGCCTTAATTGAAGACTTATTCTGGGGGAAATAAATAGAGTTCTAAGACTGGATTTTATTTATTAAACAAAAAGCCACAGGTAGCAACCAAATCCTGGTTTCTAGCCAACATTATCAGTATATAATCATAAAGCTTTAAAATGGAATTTCCTTTAAGTAAAGTGAGATTATTTTACTTACATGTCAATATGTCAGTGCTTTTCCTTTTTTGTTTTCTTACAGTCAGTCACTGAAACTAAGACACACTTGCCATTTGCTGAGAGACCAGTCGTGAATACTATCACTTCTCAATTGCAGCCTCCATCTTACCTAGGAAAGATCTCTATCATCATAGGACAAGAAAGCATAGGATGTCCTCAGACTAAAATATCACTCGATGGACAAAAGCATTCATATCTCTAATATATGTCTCAATGCCTATTTATTATCAGTACTGGGATTTAGTTGGGTACCTGAGGTAGAAATTGATTGAATGGCTGAAATAAATGCATAAAATATGCAGGTAAGATTAAAATGTTAGCATCTGAAAATTCATCTCTATGAAAAATATCTTGAATAATATTTTGTTATAGTTATAAGATTCTGTTATATGCAACTTTGTTCGTTTAACCTTCTTTTCTCAATGTCTATGGAGATTCTCAGTCATCCAGGTTATGGTTGTCCCAAAGGTGCTCTTTCAAGATGCAACTGGACTTTCTGTTTTTTCTTTGAAGACATTTTGTCTCTCATCCAAGAAGTTTCTTCAGCTCAAATTACTCAATCTGATTCAATTAATTAATTCAATTAATTACTCAATTTCTCAAATTACTTCTTCATGAAAGAGAAATAATGCAACCATGCATTTCCATTATCACTCTAGAAAGACATAACTGGTGTTACAGGCATAAATGCAGAATTTATAACCAGTGTATAAGAGACATAAAGAAGGCAGTCTCTTGCCATTAAAACAAAACACTTTAATCTAAGCATTGATAAAAGATTGCGTTGCTTAACAATTAATTCCTGCTGTATTAGGTGTCCACTCTGAGATTTACAGATGAAGATTACTTTGCAAAATGAAAAATTGAATGCTAAAGGTCCTTTTCTTGTTTTCAGAAGGCCGGGAATCTTCTGTCTTCTAAGAAAAGTACATCTTTGTCATCTTTTCTTTCACAAAAGAATGGGCTTACAAAGATTGTATATTCCCTGTGGTGCATTGACTTTTACCACCACTTTTTGCTAACTATCTCAGCCACTACTCAGTAGGATTTATGTGCAGTTGTGTCATAAAAGTGATTCAGTGCTTTTAGTTCAACAGTGCAATTTGCTTACCAATTGCCCCAGAGAACACAATGTGTCATAGTCATGATTGCAAAGTGTGCACAATAAACTTATGAAGGAGGCAACTCATTTTCCTTTGAAAGGCTTTTAGTACTAAGGCATTATGTGAGAAGCAAGAGAAATGGCTATTAGGCTAAGGAGGCTGACCTTTCAAAAGGATGTTTTGCCTTTGTGCAAGATTCAAGTTCACATTCCAAGTGTAGAATTTTTTTGTGTCATTTGAGCTTTACAGTTTCTAATGTCCACTATTGGTGTTCCACATCACACCCTGAAAAATAATCCTGTATTTTTTATTTATTCAGTTTGCTGACAATAATTTCCTTGTAAAATTTCAAAGTACATTTTGATTTAATTTTCACGGCACATGGTTTTTTTTTA
Organism: Thamnophis sirtalis; assembly: GCF_051295495.1. Classification (NCBI taxonomy): domain Eukaryota; kingdom Metazoa; phylum Chordata; class Lepidosauria; order Squamata; family Natricidae; genus Thamnophis; species Thamnophis sirtalis. Next base: position 133,957,943 of record NW_028261381.1, on the reverse strand, counting down.
CATTTACTTATTTACAAGACAATATGCTTAGCTTTCCATGCATTAATTAAATTCCAAGGGTACTCTTTTCATTCCAATTTTCAAACTGGAAAGAGGAGGCAACCAGGGAATGATACAAAATTGTGTAATGGAGAATAACATTAGCAATTTTCTTCTCTGCCACTTCCAACAATAAAGGAAGCTTCCAAACACTTCCAAGAGGATATAGTAAAAATAAATTTTGAGCATCCTGAACTTCATCGCAAAAAAAAAAAAGTATGGTGGGTGAGAACAATTGGATGAGCAAAGAAAAAAACCCTTAATTTTTAGTTTTTTAAAAAATTAAATGCACTGAATCTATATAAATTGAATGGTATTTAATGATTCCTTATCAATCACATTCAAAATCACAATTCATGGAGAAGTTCTGAGATCTACAGCCAAAACTTTGTGCAGTCTTATGGTATCTTGATATAAGTTATATTCCAACTTCTTGTATTTAAGAGCAAAACTCTATTTGATCAAGGGCCCTGATCTATCAATTCCAACATGCTGTTGTCTACAGAAGCAGAATCCACATGGACTGAAATAGCTGTTTTCCCAATTTCTTTAGAATAATGTGAGCAGAGTATCATCAGCATTAGCAGGCATTGGCTTAGACTCCATTAATTTAACATTGTTTTAAAACATGGGTAGACAACCAATTAGTCTGGGCTTCATGCAGTGTTGCCTGAATTTTGTACCTTCTGGTCATATCTTGTCCACCTCCCCTCCCCAATATCTTGTGCTGAAATTGGGCATCAATTTGCTAGTTTTCATCTAGGTGATTTCATAAAGAGAAGGGCTGAAATGCAGATCAATCCCACAGTAATCTTCCAAATAGTAATTAAAACCAAATCCAGACAATAACAAAAAGTACTCCCCAAATTTCAGCCCTGCTGTTTTATTGACATCATTGTCATATCTTGTCCATTAGAGATTAATTCTTTTTAGAGCAACATTGCTTATCTCAGACTTAGTCCATCCTAACGTATGTTGGTTGATTGATTCAACTTGTACTATTTTCTACATTGCCTTTAATTCACTTCAGAGATATTCAGCAAACCATGGCTTTATCAGTACAATCATAATCAAAGTAGCCCTGTCCTGTGCCTACTGTATGATATTTCAAAAGCAATCATCAACTGTTTGCATCACTCAACCTAGCATTAGGCTATTCTTTACAGCATACATTATATTGAAATGGACTGCACATACAAGGAGAATATGGCAATTGTCTACAGCATAAAGCCTCTGGGGAAAACATGATACTCAGTAGTTTCTCATTGATTTTTTTTAAAAAAAACAGAATTATAATCAAGAACTAATTTCAAGGCAAGTTCAATTTCACTAAAATTGAATAAAACATCCTATCAGTTTGGTCACCCAGCATCAAACTGACAGAGATAACATTCAAAAGGCCATTATTGGTTCAGAGCAATTTCAGGTTCATCATGCTATTCTGGGAGCAGATGAATAAGATATACTGATAGCTTTCTCAGTAAAGCTTAATGCCTAGAGCATCCTATCAACATGGGCTCTTTTGAAGCTAAAAGGGGAAAACTTTAATTTCTCTTCTATTTGTTTTATCTTGGTAATTTATCTGAAGTAGCCGATTTACTACTAATATATTACTGAATGCAGGTACTTCATAGGCTTAGAAGCATTTTTTTTTGTTCTTTATATCCATGAATATTATACTGTTATGCTATCTTAAAAGAAAAGGCCATGATGCTGGCTCCATTATGAGACTGAATAACCAGAAAGACTCAGCATTACTTTATATTTGAGTGGGGGAATGGTATTTTAGAACATGTAAACATCTAGTTCCTTTGCATCAAAACAATTAGACATAAAGATAGTTTCCTCCACATGCCATCACTCTGCTAAACACCTAACTCCCACAGCACTGTCTTATGCCTAAAGATATTTCCTCCTTTAGTAGTATAGGGATGTATTATCCTTCTTATCTTCTCATCTTTCCTACTATTGGTATCTTATGATTTATCACTTGTTGCTTGTATGTTATGATTCGTGATTATATCTTATGATTTATGATCTATGACTATCATTTCGTTGTTCATGTGTACACTGAGAACTTATGCATGGGAGACAAATTCCTTGTATGTCCAATCATACATGGCCAACAGATAATATTCCAATATAAAGGTAAAGGTTTATCTTATTTAATCATATCCAATTCTAGAGGATAATACTCATCTCTGTTTCTTAGCCAATGTTGTCTGAAGACTTTGTAGTCTTGTAGGGATCAACTAATGACACCTATTGGGAAGATGTAGCTGCATCTTCTTCTGGGATCATCTGGCTGATGTCTCTTCTCTTTGTTATATTTCATGCCTTCAAGTCAATCTTGACTCTTGGCCTGAACAAGTTTCTACAGTTTGCTTTTCAACAATTTTCAGAAGTGGTTTGTCATTGCTTCTTTCTAGGACTGAGAGAAAGTGACTGGCACAAAGTCACCTACCATATATTCAAAGAGTTCATGACCATCTTTTCTATCTTCCCAATATCCCTAGCTTGAAATTGTCACTGGAACAGGCAGCAACTTTGTATAATTTTATTGATACCATCTGTTTCAATAGTTTCAAAATAACAATCAATGGTACATTGCTATATTGTTGTCCCTTATTTTTATCTCTTGTTGCTATAGGGAAAAAGAGAATTTCATAATCATGAAAGGATGAAGATTCACAGCAGCAATGATTAGCTGGTCACTTGAAGAATGCTTTGATATGTTTCTGTTTGGCTTGGAAGGAAAGTGTGTGAATGAAAAATTTATTAGGTGGTTTGGGGTAGCATGTAAGTAAAAAGTAGAAGGGGGAGAAAACTCCTTAGTATTGGAGATGGAATTTCTCTCTATGATCCCAGGAGATACCATACAATCTATTTTGCTTTAACATTTTACCCTCAAATAATTTTGGAGGTTTGAAATAGCAAAATCTCCCTGTCAACAGAGATCAGAGCTGACATAAAATACAGCATGTGGTTACGGTAACAAAACTCCATAATGACTCAAACCTACTTGATCTCTGCATAAGAATGTCGAAGTGGAAATCCACAATTTTTCCTTTGAATCACAATTACAAAAGACATGTTAAGCAGTACATCCCCCCTATGGAATTTATCCCTCCAACACAAAATGAGTTGATTTTCTGGTTTGTGGGTAGCAGAAGCATTTTTAAATTATTTGTACTAATTACCATTATACACTTGATTATTTGTGACATATGTCTTTGCTGGGATAGCTGCCTAGCAACATACTTGGCATACTCTGAACTCTTTGAAGAAGACAGCATATCAATAAATGGACAAATAATCAATAATTTCCACTGTAAAGCTCCTCATGACTTTGTGACCTGTAGTTTTATTGACAGGAAAACAGAAGAGGCTCATCCTTGCCTTGTTTTGGGATTTGTTTTTTTAACTTCCCAGTCTAACCTACACTGAGAATTAAATCATTCACATAGAAAAATCAACATTATAATGACTAGATCATTGAAGTTAATATTTTTATACAAGTGAGCATGTTTCTTGCATTTTTTTCATGATTTTTTTCAAGAATGTGTCTTAAAAATTTGTAAAATAAATGAAGTAGTTTTTTTCTTGAGTTAAAAATTAAAAAAAAAATCATTTAAAACAAGTTTTGTTGTGTTGCCACAACAATAGGCCACAATACCCAAGAACTCTACCATTGTGAGAGAGAACTTTCTATTTTAGGTATAAATTTAAATGATTGGCCAGCCAACTGAGAGAAATTGGTTCCTGATCTCATAATTCCTAAGAAGCAATGGGAACATTCTCGCAATTATGTAAAAGGCAGAGTGAAAAATTTGTTCTTGACTTGATGCAATAATATGTGGTATAACAAAACAAACCTAGAATGAAGGGAATAAATTCTGCCATGCAGGATTTATTTCTTAATAATACCAAAGAGCTAATTGAAATTGAATGCTTCTTTTCTAAATATATATTGAAAACTAACACTGTTAAGACCTCCACACCTTTACTTCTTGGGAAAAGGGAAGGTCCTTCCTTCCTTCCTTCCATCCTTCCTTCCTTCCTTCCTTCCTTCCTTCCTTCCTCCTTCCCTCCCTCCCTCCCCTGAATTTCTTGAATATGGATCAGAATGTGAGAGACATCCGTAAAGGTTAAAAAAAGACAAGATAGAATCCACATTCATGAGACCAAACCCATATTCATTTTTTGATGGGAAGAACAATTGTAGAACATTTTCTAAATGACTAAATGATAGGCTGTTGTTTTTAGATGCAGCAGCTTTCTGAGCTTATTAGTCTTACTTTGGGAAAGTTTCCTGATTTTTGCTGATTTCCTGGATTTTCCAAATTTAGTTCATTGGGTCAGTCTGTTGCAGAACACTTGAAAACTAGGCTATTATTTTAAAATCTGAATTCAAATGATGTTATTTTAATTTCAGGAACCCTTACAGCTATTACAACAAGGTGGAGTAAGAAGACAGCAGGAATAATTGGAAACAGGCAAATCCCTACTTACAGTACCCAGAAGATACACATTGCTATAAAGCAAATTCTTTCATACTAAACTAATCTCCATCTCTGCTTAGTCTCAGAAATCAACCGAAGGGTGGCTTCACTGAGGCTTTTGACAGACTAGAATGGATTCACTGTTAAATAAGAAAACCTATCATTTTTATTATTTGAATCATCCATCATAGACAGGCCATATATAGATATTCTTAAGGATCTTCTTTTTTCATAAATGGTATTTATGATTTGATTTAATATTTAATATTTCCTTTCTCATCATTGTTAAAGAAGGTTTAAGAACAAAGACTTCAATTAGTCTTTGAAGAAACTTTTATTAAGGTCCATTCAAACAGAGGCAAAATATTGCCTGGTTTTTCTGCATGGATATGATTAGAAGGGGATCAAAAAGTCAAGATATGTATACCCAACCATGCAATAGAAGCTCTTCCTCTCTTTATGTGTTGCATGTGTGACACTTATAAACAAGGGGCAGGTTTCTATAGCATGGTTGTCATCTTAAATTTTTTAACGCTCATCCATGGATGGATTCTCTATTTCCTTAATAGAAATTACTCCAATCAAGTAATGGTTAATGGAAGTATAACTCTATATAAGTGCAACTCTCTCATAAAGTTTTGGCCATCTCTATAGGATGTAGTTGTGGGCACTATGACATAATATATCCAGTTTTATTTTATACATATAATATCAAAGTAAATGCTATGGGATTTTGTTCCCTCAGATGCTATTAACATTTGCTCTGTTATATATGGATGAAATCATTGTGCAAAGCCATCTGCAGTACAGAATGACAGCCTCATTACTTGCAGATTCTCTTTTTCTCTTTTCCATATTTTATTCCTAAAGAAGGAAAGGGAATTTTGAAGAGATATATGGAATACTGTTATGGTGGTTGTAAACATACAAACTGAAATTAATGGAAGATGGAAACATTGTGGGCCAGGGGGAAAACAGTTTGTTCCAGAAAGGGTTATACTACTTGGCTAGTGTAGACTAGAGATAGAGATAACAGTAATACTGGACAATCTATGCAGAAGTATGTGTGCAGGGAGAGACAAAAGTGAATGTTTTTTTAGTATTTACATTAAGTCAGAAGGCAAATATTGCCTTAATAATCAGATCTTGGATCAGATTATCAGAAGATTCATATGCTTCACATGAAAGGACTTTGAACATCTGAAACCCTTGCATTTGGTCCTAAAATAAATATTAAAAACATATACATAGAAGAAATAAACATAAATAATAAAAATAATAATTACTAATAATAAGCTTGAAGTTTCAGAAGAAAGTAATTCTATATCTTTTTGAATAAAAAAAATATTTTGACCCCTTCTTTATTTACTTTTTAAAGGCAGTCATGAATATTATACTTTTAAAATTTGGATAATATATGTAATTATCTTCCATTATGCCATGCTTTATTTTATTCATTTTTAAGGAACACAATAATAAAAATTTGGATTTTACCCCTAAATCTGATGTTCAAATTTGTAAGGAAAAGCAGAAAAGGGATTAGAAATGTTAAATGACTTAATTAAAGGTATTTAAAATATTTATTTATTCAACAATATTTATATTTTTCACTCTTTTTTATTTATTCAACAATATTTATAGCCTGCCCTATAGCAATAGCAGTTAGACATATACCGCTTCATAGGGCTTTCAGCCCTCTCTAAGCGGTTTTCAGAGTCAGCATATTGCCCCCACAGTATGGGTCCTCATTTCACCCACCTCGGAAGGATGAAGGCTGAGTCAACCTTGAGCTGGTGAGATTAGAACCGCTGAACTGCAGATAACAGTCAGCTGAAGTGGCCTGCAGTACTGCACCCTAGCCACTGCGCCACCTTGGATCCTATATCTTATGGATTTGGGGTAATGATTCAAAATATAATCCAGTTTTGAAAAAGCCATGAAAACATGTTTTAATGTGAATGTTGCATTGTTTGATGGCATCTGTTAGATACTGCTTTTCAGTATCACTACAATAGGAAACATTACTTCCGGTTATACATCAAATGTCAGATACTTTTGAATGCCAACTACAAAATGTTTGTGTATGAAATACATGTGTTAATAATAATTATTTTTTCTCCCATTCAATCGGGTTCTGATTCTCAGAGATTACCAAGACAAGTCCCTGCAGTTTTCTTGGGAAAGTTTCTCAGAAGAGATTTGCTATTGTTTCCTTGAGCTAAGAATGGTCCAAGATCAGCTGCTTAGCTTTAATGCCTAAAGCTAAATTATAACTCATAGTTTCCTAGTTACAGCTGTTGATTAAAATATATAAAAATAAATAAAATAAAAATAATTAAATAAAATAAAATCCAAATAGTGGACATTCATTTTCTGAAAATAGCAGAATAAAAGGAAGAACTGGTATTGGGGGGGGGGGGGGGGAGAGAATCACAAAACATAAAGACCTGAAATTTGAAGCAGAAATTCTATAGCAAAAGAAAGCAAAGGTAATACCAATGTCAGCACTATTTGGATACCATTATTAGTTGTGACAAAATTACTATAGTCAATTGCACAAGGCAATTTTACTTAGAATAGTTTTGGGGGGAGTGAATACCCATATCCATAGCACTCTGCAATGTGCTCTACATGGGGCAGCCCTTGAAGAGCATTCAGAGACTTCAGCTTGTCCAGAATGCAGCCGCGCGAGCGATCGTGGGTACACCTCGGTTCACCCACGTAACACCTATCCTCCGCGAGCTGCACTGGCTGCCTATTGATCTTTGGGTACGCTTCAAGGCGCTAGTCGTCACTTATAAAGCCCTTCATGGTATTGGACCTGGGTACTTGAGAGACCGCGTGCTGCCAATTACCTCCAATAGACCGATTAGATCCCACAGATAAGGCCTCCTCCGAATTCCATCCGCCGGCCAATGCCGACTGGCGACTACCCAGAGGAGAGCCTTCTCTGTGGCTGCTCCAACCCTCTGAAACGAGCTCCCCGTGGAGATTCGAACCCTCACCACCCTCCAGGCCTTCCGCAAAGCCCTTAAAACCTGGCTGTTCCAACAGGCCTGGGGCTAAAGAGCTTTTGCCCCCCCCCTCGAATGGTATGGTTGTTGTGTGCTTTTAAATTGTGTATTGTTTTGTTTGTCTTTTTATCCCTTATCTGTATCCCCTTCCCTGACTTGGATTGTGAGCCGCCCTGAGTCCCTTCCAGGGAAAAGGGCGGCATATAAGTGCAATAAATTCAATTCAATTCAATTCACTCTTTAAGCTACACTTGCTCCTTAGGCTGTGCTAAATGGGTGACAATGATAAGATGCAGTCATATTGCCTCTTTAGTTTCACCACCATGACAAACAGCAGTGTATCAAATCAAATAGCCCTACTGGGGACTTAGCATTGGCCACACACATGGAACAGCTTACACCATGCAAAAATATCTTTAAGATCATCAAGCAACATCTATTTATCTTGAGTCCTTGAAAATGACTCAATAGGGAGACAAAAATGTATAACCCAATTTAAACAGTGGGCTGATTGTGTGACAAAAAATAATATAATAATAACTGATGGCAATATATAGTTGAAAAAGTAATTGAAATGTAGTAGGTTAAAACATTGTGAGATATATGCTGGATATCTTGTAGATAATCTTCTGGGAAGATTGGTTTCCAAATAAGAAAGAGATGGAGAAAACTATTGCTATAGTGTTACAATCTACTGCTGGTGATCTTCCAAATTCAAGTTATGACCATATTGTTCCAGTAAACATACAGATGACAATAATTAGCTCATTGATCTTCTGTTTGTGCATTCTATATTTTAGACAGATGGTTGGGGGGAGAGAGAGGGAGAACCAGAGAGAGAAGTAGGGAGACAGACAAATGATAAGAGTTTTTACCTGTGTGTTTTTGGCAGATTAAGTGAACTCTCTTTTGAGGGTTATTTTTGAGCAAGAAGGCAGATAAAAATAATTGAAATGGGCAAAGAACATAACAAATCTGGTGAATACCAGATAAAATATAAGGATTTCCTATTCAGATCTCACTTTCTGGATTTGGATAATCTGTCAGTCTCAATTCTTCATCCATCGGATGAGGTATATGACTGCTTTAACTCAGCTAGTCAGCTAGTATTGTCCTTATATTTACCCTGCTGTTGCTAACAAGATAGATTTTAGTTTTAAAAAAGAAAGAAATCATGAGGGTAGCACAACATAACAAATAATGGGGAGATAAAAAGCCAAAATTGACATGTCCAATTCAATGTGTAGTTCACAAATAATAATGAACTTGGCAAATTTGTCTGTGTAAATAAGCATATGTCATTCCTAATTCATATGATAATAGTGTATATTTGAGCTTTCCTACTATTTATAAAACTGAAGGTAACCAGTCCTCATCTCTACTTCTGTATTCTGTTTGTTGTATTTCATTGAACAAACCACTGGTCTATCTAGTTCAGTCCACTATAATCAGCTATTAAAGACATTTCTTAGACTTTCTACCTAAAGTTGTACATAGAGACTGAACCAAAGTCTTTCTGTGTACGAATCTGCTGAGGTTCTGAATTGTGACCTGTTGAAAGTAGTTATCACACCATCTTTTTGTACTGAAATGCTCTTTATATATGCATGTGCTCATCAACATTTCAGTGAAAAACCTTTTGGCTCCAGGTGCAGATCTGCCATCTGGAGCTGCTGCTGCTCTCTCATCTATTATGCAAATGAGAAGTGGTATTAGTTATGTTTCCTCTATTGATACTGATGCAGTAATGGAAATGTTCCAGCTTCAGCTTTGACCAGGAATTTGTTTTCTGTTATTCATAGACTAAAACTTACACCCCATTACCTCTAATGGTTCTGGGGTCACTGAAGGCTTCTATGTCCATGTTGCATCCTATTTAAATATGCTAATAGGAATATGCTTTAAAATGTTCTGCTGAATTATACTGTTTCATGCAATTACATATTACATTTGTTCTAGGCAGATTATTTTCATTATTTTATAGCATATGTTTCAGTTAGTTTTTATGTATTTCACTGAAAGCAAAAATTCCCTTCCCCATTTCTTACCTGAGGGTACCCAGACTCAATTCCAGCTATACAGATTCCTCCCTCCAGAACGTTTACGGTGAAGGTAAGACTTAAGCCTCTCTCTTGGTGTACTATAATATTTTTGAAAATAAGGATTATAGTGACAAAACAAAATGTTTCTGCCTTTCAAAGGCTTCCCATACTTGGATGATGAGCAAGAGTCTGCTACAGGGGTCAAATGCTCTGAAGTCTGTTACTGGTTCGCTTTGCACACATGCACACCGCAGCTCCTAAGAAGCCTTTTCTGAGTTTGCAAAGGTAAGTAGAACAGCGAGAGGGAAAACAGCTGTGCCACCTGATTTAGATTAGCTAGAAAGCAGGGTTTCCTGATTTCTAGCAAATACAAATCGCATGGTACAGCTGATTGTTAAATGGCTGATCCTTGGAACTTTTTTTTTACCCTTTTAAAGCATTTTTTATCACTGGTTTGGGCGAACAGATAGTAAAAAAAATGCTTTAAAAGTTTTTTAAAAGTTTCGATGATCAGCTGTGTGACAATCAGCCGTACCATGTGATTTTTGGAACTTTTAAAAACCTTTTAAAAGCATTTTTTTACTACTGGTTCAGACGAACCGGTCTGAATCGGTAGCATTTCACCCCTGGTCTGCTATCCATCCAAGAGCATTAAAGAAAAACCTTTAAAACATGGACTTTCTAAGATTCTCTTTACTTGACTTCCATCAAAACAGAGATAACCAGGATGAACTGCAGGTCATTGAAGCTTAATTCTCTCTAGAACCTTCTCAATACAGCCAAAATCACTGTTCCAGTGATTGTTATGCCTATTTGTTATTAGTAGAGTTATGCTGTTTAACTTTGCTCTTGGTACAGCTAAGATAACTATTAGGAACACAAAAATAGAGGTATTGGCTGCACAAGAATGACTGGGGAGAAATTCAATGGTCACAGGAGAATTATTTTTTTCCTGCTACACAAAGATGGTTCATTGAAGGCTGTGGGGAAAAGGGGCCCCATGTGGGTCACAAAGGGTCATTACTTGCTCTCCTAGGCTTTCATCTTAAATATGAAGTTATTCCTGAACATGCAAAAGACAATTGTCACCTTTCTAAAAGTGAAAAAAACTCCTTAGAAACGTATCCTGCTTGGAGGTGGAAAAGATCAATTATTTTTTTAAAAAAATGTGCACATAGAGAACTTTCAAGGTTATTACATGCTGAGAATTGCTTTTATTGTACTGTTGAACTATCAGCAATTCAGAAAGGGAAAATAGGAATAATCTGAAAGGTTTCTTGTGGCACATTAATGCTTCCCAAGAACTCACATTGGTCACAATAGCAAACATATAAAAGCAGCAGCTTCCAAGCTATTTCAAGATTTTTGAAATGTATACATTTTGAGGGTTTTGTCCTTCATTTCTGAGCAGGGGGTGAGAGAAAAAAAGCAGCACCTGGTGCAGAGATCACTGCCAGGTTGCTAAACTCTTGGTACAACTCCCTTGCATCTTATTGAAACAAAATAAGGATAAGATAAGCTTGCACTTGGGATAATCCAAGTGAATGTGCTTCACACAGCTGCAGAAACAGGACAAGTTCCAGGAAATGATAACTCTGAAACAAATTGATAAGGTGCTGCAATTCTTTTTTGTTGTTGCTGTGGTGGTGGTTGCAAATCTTTTGCTTTGGCCTGCAAAACCTGCAGCTCTTCAAAGTGTGCATTTCTCTCAAAACCCATTCTCTCTCCCTCCAGGCAGTCCCAAATAATAATTATTAGGAACAGGCAAAGCAGAGAAAGGATTACAATGTCTTGGAGGCTTTGGATACACATCTTTCATCCCCCTGATGCAGCAACTCTTTGCAGGGCTTCCTTCTGGTTTGTAGTTGTTGTCTCTGCCCTCTAATAACTATAGTTTTGGAAGATCATTGAAAATTATTGTATTCCCTCTATCCCCAAAGATTACTGAAACCTAGCAACATTGACTATGCTTTGATTGACATTATCTAGAGTCCATGGCTCATATCAGTGGTGGGATTCAAATAATTTAACAACTGGTTCTCTGCCCTAATGACCAGCTGGGTAGGTTCACTCAGTGGTCTTGTGACTGTGTGGGCATGGCCAACTCAATGTCACTCAGGTCGATTGGCACTTCGCTTTAGCTGTTACAAAGTAATAAGGGTTAACCAAAGAGGCAGTTTCTGTAAGCAGGGCAATAAAGATTAGGCAAGAAACAACACCATAATGTTTCCTTCCTGCCTTCCTTACAGGATTAGACCTGTAAAGTGGAAAAAAAACAAAATGAAATTTCTTTCAACAACTGGGTCTCTGAAACTCTGAAAAAGTTAACAACCGGTTCTCCTGAATAGGTGTGAACTGGCTGAATTCCACCACTGGCTGAGACCTTCTTTTTAAATTCCATTGTAAAGCACAATAACAACAATTACAACAACAGTAATGTCAAGAGGAGTAAATAAACTTTATTGACAAAATCTCTACAAGAGGTGATATTTGCAGAAATGTGATCTAAATATGACAATAAAAAGGAACAGCTTGAAAAGAGGTTTAAAAATTGGAAAATCAAGTATTCCATGGACATTTTTTGAATGATACTCTAAGAAAACCACATTATGTGAGAACATGGCAGTTCCTTAAAATGGTACATATAAAATGGTACATATAAAGCAAAAAAAATCTTTTTGGCTGCTCAAGAACCAGCATTACATCAAATGTCATCAAGGCAAAGATAGAAAATACTACTTTGTGTAGCAAATGTGGGTTGTGTTGAGATAAAATGAAACAGTTGATCGTGTAATAACTCTACCTAAGGACTTGGAAACTAGCATCTTATTATCTAAGTTTATCTAAGCAAGATAATGGCATGATAGAGTTGTAAAGATATATTGGCATATATGTCAAAAATATGGATTCACAATCAATAAGGATTACTGGGAACATGACATCACAGAAAGTGATCATTGAAAGTGAGAATAAATATTTTATAGGAGTTTAAAATCCAGACTGCTTGACACTTGGAACAGATACAACACAACTAATGCAACTGGCATTAGAAACAGCCATGTTTAGTGTATTGATAACCATAAGATAAAGTAATGTTGAAGACAAAGGACTTAAAAAAATATAAAATATTAAGATGTGCAAATACTGTAAAAATCACAAATATTTGGTGGGGGGAATCATTCACTTGTAGGACCAATTGGTTTTGGACAAATAGATGTAGGGGCACAAAGATCTAAAATATACATTGTCTTAATTTGGAAAAAAAAACCACCTTATCATAACCCAACTACAAATAACAGCAATACTGAGCAGTTCTTAGCAGTAGCAATAGCAATAGCAAAAGCAGTAGACTTATATACCGCTTCATAGGCCTTTCAGGCCTCTCTAAGCGGTTTACAGAGAGTCAGCATATTGCCCCCAACAATCTGGGTCCTCATTTTACCCACCTCGGAAGGATGGAAGGCTGAGTCAACCCTGAGCCGGTGAGATTTGAACCGCTGACCTGCTGATCTAGCAGTAGCCTGCAGTGCTGCATTTAACCACTGCGCCACCTTGGCTCTTAGATAATAAGATGATACTTTTATAGTTTCTAAGTCCTTAGGTAGAGCTCAAATCATGAAGTGGAAAATCAACCAATATTAGCTATGACACACAATTAGTGGAATTAGAATATAACAATAAATGTACAGGAAAATATGTATTTTTAGTATAATTATTTTAAATATATGTTGAGAGATCATAGAAAGGAATATCCTGTGAAAATTAATTACTTGGATTCTTTGTTTTTGTGAATAACTGATTTAGGGAGAGGTCCCTGAAAAGTTTTCTGGAGACATAGGACCCAAATCTGCTCTATATGTATATCTCTGATTAAGATTATTCTGTGTTACCTATGTATGTATTCATGCCAGTTTGATAAAGAGGAAAACATTATAAAGAATATATCTTAATTACAATAAAATTTAACGGGTGGAGCCTTAAAATAACTGTGGTAAATTAATTTAGTTCAGCAGTTTCTCTTCCTGTGAGAATTGGGAATTGGGATGACTCTATAATGATGCAAAATTCATCCATATTGACTCTATCTTTCTCATTATCAAGTGCAGATTTCATTGGTTTATTCATATGAGTTAACAAAGAAACCAGCATTGATCTATGAGCTGTTCAGCACTGATCCAGCACTGATCTATGAGCTGTTCAGGAATGAAGTAGATTGATTTAAGAAGTGTCTACTCTCTTCTTCTGCAAGTGTTCAAACATTGGTGGGTAGCCATTTATCAGGGATGTGTAGTAATAGATTTGTAGGACTATCTTGATGATCTAGATGATCTAGATGAACCATAGTGATTCAGTGGTTAGTAGACTGCAGTATTGCAGGCTAACTCTGTCCACTGTCAGGAGTTCAATACTGATGGGCTCAAGGTTGACTCAGCCTTCCCTCCTTGCGAGGTCAGTAAAATGAGGATCCAGATTTTGGGGGGCAATATGCTGGGTTCCACCACAAAAGCGCGTAGGACAAAATCGCGCTCGACAAAAGCGCGCTGTGACGTCATCACAGCGCGACGAAAAAGATCGAAAAAATGTAAAAATAAAGCTAAAACCTTCCCCTAACCCCCCCAAACCTAACCCTAAACCTAACCCTAACCCTAACTCTTAACCTAACCCTAAACCTAACCCTAAACCTAACCGTTAAAGTAACGAAAAACGTAACGCTAACCCTTATCCTAACCCTAACGCTAACGCTAACGCTCTAAAGCTAACCCTAACCCTTACCCTTACCCTAACCCTAACCCTAACCCTAACCCTTACCTTTATGTGAATCGGCTTGCTTTAATTTAATTTTTATTAATTTTTATTTGAATTTTTCGATCTTTTTCGTCGCGCTGTGATGACGTCAAAGGCGCGATTTTGTCGATCGCGCTTTTGTCGTCCGCGCTTTTGACGGGTCACGATATGCTGACTCTGTAATCACGTAGAGAGTGCTGTAAAGCACTATGGGGTGGTGTAAAAGTGTAAGTGCTATTACTAAGTGCTATCTGCAAAATCCAGTGTCTCAGGTTACATGCAGCCCTGGAAATGCTAGGAATTGAATCTAAGACTTTTTGCAAGTAGCATGTACTGTATTCTGTATCTCTGTGCTAGTGACTTTACTTTCCATTAAATGGCTTGAGAAATAATCATCCATCTATAAGCAGAGGAAATACTCAAGTTAGCTTTTGAGTGCATGTCTTTTTGAAAAAGTATAAAAGATGAGACTTCTCATCCTGTTACAATTGCAAGAAATGCTGCAATTTTTTTTTTTAAAAAATCCAATAATTCCATTCCTCTAATTGATCAGTTCTACTATATTTATTAGAAGCATCTCTAAGATTTGCAGGGATGTTAGCATAAAGTCATGGGAGAGAAAATTGCTTTCAAACAAGATTCTGTCATATAAAATAAGTGTAAAAAATATGCTGTCTTTAAGTTGCTTTCTAGATTTACAGCCACAGATAAGTGTTCCCTCTTGCCTTTTCTTTTTTAAAACAAGACTCCACAGTTTGAATCCATATGCCAAAGCTGAGGTTTTCTGGTATTCAATGAGTTCAATACATGAAAGCTGCCTTCCTTCATTTCAAATCAATATTCTCCCCCCCCCCAAAAAAAAAGATCTCTTCATATTTTGAGATATAAAAACAGATATTTTCCCAATCCTTTCCCTCTGTTTTTTTTGCCTGTGTTTTCTTTCCAGTTGGCAAAGTACATAAAATAATATTGTAATCCCTCATGGCATAAAACAGAAACATGTTTTCTATTGCAGTTTATTACATTTTTATTCTTTCTTGTCTTTTAACTTGATCAAGTTATTCAAATGTCCTGGGACATAAGCCAGTCTTAAAGTTGCAGAAAAACCATGGTATAGATCTCTTTGGTACTTTGGCTTTGTACTAACTATAGCACATAGTTAAGTACCTCCAATTCCTTCTGAACTATTTTGCTTCTGTGAGACGTGTTAAAAACAAAACAAAACATTTTAATTGGTGAGTTTTGTCTCACTTGAGAGATACAAAGAAGATTATGGATCTTCATTGAGGATTAGACACAACTGGTTATCTAAAAACAAAGACTCTGTATTGTTGATATTTGTGGACGGACCATCTCCTATTTCATTCAGATGCTGCTTCCTTTAGCATCTTTCTGGCCATTATAGGAAACAGAAGATTGGATTGTCACAGCAGAATTCCTCTTATAGCCTTAATCGCTCTGATAATAACAGCATGTGATAAAGTAAGGGGTTAATTTTGCCTTAATATCTTAAAATGTGCAGTCTAGGGTTAATTAACAGTTGTTTATTCATACAGCTAAAAAACCAAGAGAAGCTAAAGAAGTTTAGACTGGATAACTTGCATCCATCCATCCATCCATCCATCCATCCATCCATCTACCTATCTAAATGGCACTGTGTTCGTATGTGTGTGTGTGTATCAGTGATGGCTTCCAGATAACGTTCCAACCGGTACAGTTGCAATGGGCCCGGCGACATCCACATATGCACACGCAGTGCACGCGCATGCATCTTAGTGCCTTCGCGAGCCTTCGCAATGCTCCAGCTGCTAAGCGGAGCATTTGCGATGCTCCAGCTGCTCAGCAGGCGCTGTATGCACCATGCACGTGCCCAGAAGCACAGAAGACTTTAAAAAATGGTAAGGAGCTCAGGCAGGCGGGCAGGCCCTCCGGAAAACTGTACTGGAATGGTATCCGGTGCTCTGGGCAGGCTCCAGTACATTCGTACCGGGGCATACCGCCTGCAACCCACCACTGGTGCATATGTTCCAGCATAACTCTTGAACGCCTCAAGCAATTTCAACCAAACTTGGTACACGGATGACTTACTCTCTTGAAA
Source organism: Thamnophis sirtalis (assembly GCF_051295495.1). Lineage (NCBI taxonomy): Eukaryota > Metazoa > Chordata > Lepidosauria > Squamata > Natricidae > Thamnophis > Thamnophis sirtalis. The sequence continues at coordinate 133,941,463 of NW_028261381.1, read as the reverse complement.
AAGAAATATTGTGGGGGGTAAGTCACCCCTAACACCCTTTGGGGTATGTGTTCTGTTAAGATACAGCCTGTTGTGCCTTAAAATGGCTTCTTCTGTACATCGAAGTGGTGTTGCCATGGTAATGGCTTCACAGTACTCCACAAGGGGGCTCCCTCTGGTAAGGGGGAAAATCCAACATTAGAAATTACATTTGGTCCGGACATTTTTCCCCTATAAATACCCAGGCAATACTGGGTCCTCAGCTAGTTATATATACAACAAACAAGCAAAAGAAACTAAACCTCTGGTCCTGTTGACTGACCCAGACTTGATCTTGCGAACAAAGGAAATGCTCTGTGAAAAGGTAGTGGTTGTGACCTTACAATTTGGGCATTTAGTATGTACAGCTCTGAAGCCTACTTTATGTTTGAATTTGATAAAGTGGACCAATTCACTATATTTACCAGAAAAAAATAAGTAAACAAACCCTCAGTTATGGGGCCCTTTATTTTAAAAACAAAGGCAATGTATGGCTTAAATTTTGAAGATATCAAGTACAATTGTGGTTTGTGTGTTTTTTTTATTATTAGTATTTCTTTGGTACTGTAATAAACTGTAATTCAAACTATAGATTTGAATTATGTGAGGAAGGTCCTATGTAGCTTCTCTGCGTCTCAAAGTAACACTTTTGGTGGCATCATTTCAAGCTATTTTTGGAAAGTATATGAATGTTTCCCAAAGCCTCAGTCACACCTGAGGCTAAAGGATGAAAAGAGATTACACAAGTCTGTCCCACCTCCAGTTTTACTCTGCAGGACATTCAAATTGTATGAAATATGCTAGATACTGCTTTGGTCTAGTTGTCACTAACACCTCCTGGCTTCATACTCATGCTCTGGGCTGATGAAATCCAGGAAGATGTTGGGAATTTTAGTGAAAAATGTGCTTATTTATTTATGCAAACTGTACTGAAGGCATTTGGTTGCTTATATTGGTTGCTGGCTTTGCATTTGTTTGGAATAGATGGTTCTTTAAAATTATTTTGCCTGCCCATGGTCATATTGATAGATGGGTAGCAATATGTATACAATAAAATAAATAATATGCACAGGAGTTTAGCTCTGTTCACAAGGGTCAAGATGCAACCACAATTATATAGTTAAATCAGCAGTGGGGAAGACTGCAGTAACCATACTTCTTTCAACTCTATGATCAACCAGCTTTATTTTTTATTATACACAGCTTTGTTTCTATTTTTTCCTCACTATTTACATTTTCTATACCTCATGAAATAGTGTAGACTCACACCAGATGAGGAAATCTTTGAAAAAATGAGTTATTAATGACTCAGTTCTGCTGACTACACTTATTTTAAGATGAAAGGATTCCTTGCTGTTTGAGTTGGCTTCCTTTAATAAACAGAAGCAAGACACTGCAGAGTTTTGGAACTATTTGTCTCCTGCATCTTCACCAGCAGCTTATGTTGAGTCATCTGGAACTATATGAGCAATTAATTATCTATCTCATTATGTCTACATTACCTTTTCCTACAGTTCAGGCACAGCCATCCATAAAACTGGTGTGAATAGACTCTCCCAATTTCCTGATGTCTTATAGGTTGGTATTTTATATTTAAAAGAGAAATTTTACACTGTGTCTCCTTCCAGCTTCAGGTTTATTGTTCTAGTTTTAAAATCAGTCAAGGTCAGCTGGTGTCAGTCTAGCATACATGTTCTTCTATGAAGCTGGGTTGCTTCCCTGCATTTACCATTTAATTCCCCATCTCCTCCCTCTCCCTCTTTCTCCCTCTCTTATCCCTCTCCCTCTCTCTTTCCTTTGGTATAAGAAACACACATCTGAAACAAATTAGTCAAGTATGTTTACCTCACTTTATTTAAGAGCAGAGACAGGCAAGTAAATATTTAAATTACTATTGGATAAGCAGAAGACGTCACTGCAAATTTTTTTAAAAAGCCATGTAATCACAATATAGACAGTGTCATTTAAGCACAATGCAACTCAAACTGTCCCAGAAATGAACTGAAGTCTCATACTGCCCTACTGAACAAAAGAGTTTCTCACAGAAGCTGATTTCCCTCTCCTTATTCCAATTTGTCCCCAACATTGTATGAAAATTCATACCCCCCCCCACAAAAAAACCCTGAAAGTGGACTATGCATTAAATGTGAGAAATGAAATCCTTGAGGGTGCTGTATTGAAATGGAGCATAAAGAAGATACAGAAAACATAGATTTGATTTCCCTTTGATATTTTCTCCTTTAGGTTGATCATTGATGGAATCTTTTCCTACCAGTGCATTGATTTAGAGTTTCAACTAGGGAGTATTAGATTTTTTTGCTACAGTATTGATGTTTAGAGACAAAATAATTAGCAGAGGTGTCCATGTGGAGAATAAGGGAAAGCAAATGACAAAATTAGCATCAAATCATAGGAATGCAGCCTCTATCGCTTCTGTATGTGTACAGTATGACACTTGCATTAAGACAGTGTAACAGTTTTGTCATTTTGACAGTGTCGTCAGATTATGCACACGTCTGACTACTTTGTAAGGATTTTTAGAAGGCAAACATCATTCCTCTGTTTCAAATTATCATTCTCATACATATTATTTGGAAGAAAGGCTCATGATCAGAATTCCCAGATAAAACTCCACTACTCAGCATTTGTCATTACAATGTCACTAGAATAGCTATATTGATTTGTACTTCTTTAGCTTCTAAATAAATTGTGCAATGTAATTTATATGAAGATATGAATAAACCAAGTATGGAGCATATGTGACCTGATCAAAGCAGGCCATAGAAAAGAAGGATAGGCTTTAGCTTTTGCAGTAGATGGAAAAATTCTAGAATTAATGAATATTCCTAACTAAAAACAAACCAACAAAAAAAAACCAAAATGAGCAACTGTTCCCCAAACAGAAGATGGTTTCCAAATGGATTATTACATTCAAACTGAAAATTACCAAAATGCATGAAAAAAGGGTCAAGCAAAGGTACGTGGATGGGAATTGAATAGTGCATAATCTTTATATAAAGTTTTGTGGAATTCAAACCTATCTCAGCCAGCTAGAATTTAAATTGGATATATGAGTGTGTTCATTCATACACATCCTACATGCATACATGCATACATACATAATCATGAAGGGTTTAAACATTTTTCCTTCAGAAAATGAAACAAATTGTTTCTATGAATTCCGATTCTCTGGATAAGTAAGAATACAAATGTAACACTGTTAAGTATTACAAGAATCTCTTTCTGACTCTATCAGAGATGTATGGCTATGTGAGTTGTTTACTCTTTTAAAATATGCTAATTTGTCAAGGGATTTTTGTCTACCCTCATTAATTTATGAATTTATAAAAAGATGAGAATATTTTACAGCAGAATTAAGAGTTTTATAGACTTCTTTTCTTGATAGATGCTTTCTGGATTGTTCAGGCAGCCAAGTGAAATAGATCCTTCAGCCTTTAAAAAAATACTCAAATTTGTCCATGATTTTATTTTATTTTGTTTGCAAAAATGATGATGCCAACCAGGTTTACTTGTACTTATATTTTGTCCTACTATGATAACTTTTGGAGGAAAGAGGCCAAGGAATGGGTAATGGGAATCACTTTTTTAATTCTTATTCATAATTTCCTATTTATTTGTATTAATAGCATGTCAGTCTCCTCCAGACCAATTGCCAGAACAGGACCCAAACCTGAAAAAGCCTTGGCATTTGGACAAAATGCTTTCCAGCCACAAATCAACAATAGGCAGCATTTATTTAGAAGTCCTGAAGTAGAAGATTGAGCTTATTGGGGAAAAACAGTTGAAAAGTTAAATTTGACTGCATACCAAATGAGGGAAAAATAAATATATTTGCAAAAGTCTTTGTGTGGTCCTTAGCATTAAAAAAAGGAATTCAAACAAAATCTGGAGGAAATTGTTTTTTATATAAACAGTAGGACCTGAGGTTTGCCTAACATCACCTGCCAAATTATAAATTAATATGAGGAATGGGAAAAGCTATCCTACACAAGGATGTAAAATGAGTAAAGTAAAAATAGTTTGTGAATCTAAGGTAACCCTTTTAAAGCTATTTTGGACATTGTTCTTGTCCTCTATGAACTGAACTTGAGAAATAAAATATAAATTCTCTTCCTGTAATTCTTTTTTTCTTTGTATTGCCTCCATCATTTTTTTATAATTAGCTCCTTCTTTCAGTATTTGGATGCTATGTACTTGTCAAAATAAACTGATATGTTAATTGTTCCCTTTTCTCTGATTTTCAAGCTTTTCATAAGTATCCCAAGGAGTCAAATACTAAAAATGCATCGATATAAGGACACACTGAAAATCTTACCTGATGCCATAGCTGAATGGTGCAAGTGATGAGCCTTTTCTGATGATGACAGAGAATAGTGTGGCTATCATATTCTAGTTCTGAGATCTAGTAAGAAGATCTGAGAACTGGAATTCTGAATGGTAGATAAATACTCTGGAATTTTGGATAGGACTTGAAGATTTTGCTAAACCGTTTCTATATCCATGTGCATGGACAGCCACTGTGCTTCATTGTCAGTCACAGTAGATTGTCTATATATGCTCAACCTGGGAAGGCCCTCAAAACAGCAATAAAAAGGTATTTGACAGTGAAGTGAAGTAAGTGCTGGAGGCAATGCTATAAAGGGTGGTTTTATTTTGTTTTGTGGGGTTTCTTGCAGACTGTTGCTTCATATGCTGCATAAAGATTTTTGAATTGCACTTCCTTGATCAAAAGTGATTGAGTGTCTTTGATAAAACTTTTGGATTCAGTAAAACAGATACTCTTTCTGATTGATTGTACATATAGCTATTAGTGCCAAGGGACAAATGTCCCTAAGCATTTATGTCAAAATCTTTTGATATTATGGTTGATGCAAAACCATTGGGATTTTTTTTTTCATTTGATGACCCATCCATGATTTACAATGGAGAAAAAAGTAGTAAAGACCACAAAGACAGCAAATGCTGAGCTGTTTATTGATCCTGCAACTGGATAACTGTGTTTTGCCACTACCCTAAAGTAATTGAGAGTTTAAACCCAGTGAACATGATCGGATGTCTTGGCATCATTAAACCAGCAGAGAATTTATGCGGAAAGAGCTGCAGTTAATCCATAGGATTAAACTGCCCAAGCTATAATTGGCAGTCAGATCCTTGGTTACATAGACAGCTTTCTTTTGAAGCAAAGATTACATTTTGGCAAAGGGACTTTCTTTTGGGAATGCAATAGCAAAGCTATTGCTCTTGATACCTACTTGTTGGTTCAAGCAATAAGAGAGAACAGATCAGCAGTCAGTAACTAAGAAATTCATCACCACATAAGATAGCTAGCTGCCCATTGTCAATATGAATAAAAGCTGTTATGTAAGTGTTATGAAGCACTGGTTTTGGCTGATTGGTAACTGGTTTTGGGTAACGTTATTTTTTTATTGATTTAAGCATTATTTTCTCTTAAAAGGAAGGATTAAGATAATGCTTTTAACATGTAGATAAGTTAAAAACAGACTTTCTAAGGCACATGGGATATATTTATGCATACAAATTAAACTGGTTTAAAACACTTTCCTCAAGTGAGAATTGCATGAAGTCAACCAGATGTAATTACTTGAATGTGAAGATAAAGGCTCTTCCTGAAAACTGAGAAAAATATTATCCATGAGACTTTGAGTTGGCAGAAAACTATTCGAAGCATAAAATTGGTTTTCCCCATTTGATGATCTCTATTCTGTACATGTCTGATGCTGGCAAATAATGCTATCCTCATTTGCAGTATACAGTGCTCATTAAGGACAAAGATTGGCAGATTTCATGGCCTTTCTTTTCTTTCCTTCCCACCAAAGCTAACAGAAATATATCCACCAATCACTCTACTTAACATGGAATGGGAATATACACAAGATGAGCTCTGACAGATGCCTGGAATCATGGGTTTAACTATCTGTCAAAACTGTTCATGTTGTGCCCAAATGTTTTGTGCAGGTAAATACAAAGGAAGCCTGATGATTAACTTACAGAAGTAGACTCTTCTGCAACTCAAAGCAGAATGACCCTGTAAGAAAGCACTCAGGGACCAAAAGCAAGGAAGCATATGTCTGAACCAGGCCTAAGTGCCCAGTAGTAATCTCACCAACTAGAAATCACATGATTGCATGAGAAACAGAATGCTTGAAGCACATTAGATTATATGCATGTCCAAACCCATGTGTCAAGATTCCAAGTAACATACCCATAGCAAACAAAACTGTGAGGCAGGTAGATTCCTCAAAGAATAAGTTTATTGGATATATCATATTGGCACAGGCTGGTGAAAACCAACTCTGAATATTCTGGTGGTTTTCACCTAAAATTAAAACCTTGTCACTTTCCCAAAACAACCAGTCACATGGTCCAATCAGGATACAGTCCAGTTTCTAATCACATTAGTCACCTCCTTCGGAACACCTGCAGGAATGTCCTTGGTTCCCAAGAGAAAGTATTTTGTTTTAACTACGTTACCCCAACTATTTATTCCCTCCTCCCTGTCCATTGGCTACAATGTGTCAGTACTGAAATCTCAAAATGGCCTCAGTCAGGCCAGTTTCAGGATTGAAACCATGCCAAGATAAGGGACAAAATATTTTAAAACCAATACAATTAAGGATAACTTAAGGCTGTGTCACTTATGGGCTGGGATCATATGATAGTAACATCATGAAGACACAGCATTAAAAAAGAGGATACTAGAGTTTGCTTGACATAAACTACAACATGTTTGCAAGTTTTTTTAAGGTCAATGTAAGATTTAACCCTTCCCACCAGGATCATTTCAAGCATTTCAGTTACTCTACAACTGTGATTGGGATTTTGCTTTATGGCTTCTGAGATGAAGTCCACAGAAACCTCTGTTTGAAAATCAAAGTGGCTGATCCACATTAAATGGTCCACTAGCAATTCACCACTACAAAGCATTTCATCTGCTTAAGTAGAGCATCCTGCTTCCACTACATTAAGATTGCTACTGAGGCAGACCAAAGCTGTTTCATGTGTTATAAGACAAAATAATATTGATCAACTTTCTAGCATCATATTGGGACACAAGGAGGAGCACTGAATATTATGCCCAAACAATTATTATGATATGATATGCAAGTGATTCGTTTATGTTATTTGCACTTTACATGTTAAAATTTTAAATCTCTCATTAAGATAATGTATGATCACCAACTTGAGATTATATTAGGGAAAGATTTGAACTTGACCTCTGGTGATAAGGGCCAGATCCATATTTTATTCTTAACCCATTTTTTGAATGAAGACATGCAAACAACTCTAATCCCCAGTTTTAAAAGTACCATTTTCCATCATGAGTCACTTTAAGTCTTTCCTAGTGACTGTGGTCTATCATGATTCACTTCAATGTCTGGTGAAAAACATTCCTCCTCCTCCTCCTCCTCCTCCTCCTCCTCCTCCTCCTCCTCCTCCTCCTCCTCCTCCTCCTCCTCCTCCTCCTCTCCTGACTGACCTTGCTAAACACTTTGTGTTATACCCAATTAGGTACATTGTTATTCTATCCAACCACATTTATACTATAGTGTAATTCTATAAAAAGGTGTTGCTGCTTCTCACTGTTAGGACTTGCTTTTCACTACTGGTACCATGTTAAACCAATTTGTGTTTCACAGGACATTCCTCTGCATACTTGAACCATGATTTTGTCATTGCTTCCAACTTTTATAAATCTATGATGAAACAAACACAAGCACAGTAGAATAAGAGTAAAAATGGCTCAATAGGGGAGAAAAAGAAAGAAAGAGGAAGATGTTAGTTGAAATGAGAGACCATGGGAAGGGAGTGTAAAGGTATCTCTGTGTGTAGACATTTGGGAAAGCAAAGAAAAAAATAGTAGCCAATGAGAAGGGAGTAAAGGAAAAGGCAGGTGCTAAAAAACGTTTTAAAAGAGTTCTGATGATTAACTGTGTGACGTGATCATCGGAACTTTTTTTAAAGAAACTTAAAAAAAAGTTCTGATGATTGCATGGCATAGCTTATGGTCGCACAGCTGATCATTAGAAGTTCTTTTTTTTACTCTTTTTTAGCATTTTTTACTACTGGTTCACCCAAACTGGTAGTAAAAAAAATGCTTTAAAAAGTTTTTTAAAAGTTCTGATGACCAGCTGTGCAACAATCAGCTGTGCCGCACAATTTATATTCGCTAGAAAGCAGAAATCCTACTTTCTAGCAAATCTAAATCATGCAGCATAGCTGTTCACCCCTCACTGTTCTATTTACCTTTACAGTCTCAGAAAAGGCTTCTTAGCGCCTGCACGCATGAAATGAACCGGTATCAGACTTCAGAACATTTGACCCTGCTTGGTTGAGAAAGGCAAGAAGTGAAGAAACAAGTAATAAGGTCCTACAGTGTCCTTAGCTAGACCAGTGTTCCTCAACATCAGCAATTTTAGGATGTGTGGACTTCAGTTTCTAGAAGAACGAACCCAGTTCCATTGCCAAACCACAGGAATCCAGACTGGAATTCCTTCAGTGAGCTTCAGGAACAGTCAAAAGCAGCATAGGAAACATGTGTCTTACCTGCAGTCCTTAATGTCAGATGGCTATAAAAATTGGGTTGCTGGCCAAAACCTGTAACATTTAGTTCAAGGGTGTGTGGAGGGGAAATTTCAGAATCTTCCTGCGGTAAAATAAAAAAGTAGCAACATGTCTATTCCATTCTGTCATCTACAAATTATTAGAAAAGCAGAAATGTGTCAGTTCACATTCTGAAGCAGGGAAGTTTTTTTAAAACTTTTTAATTTGGTACAAACTAGAATTTGAAATGCAGGGATGACAATATTCTGTAGAAAGGAACTCAAAATCTTCAAAAGAAAAACTTGTCAGTGTGAAAAAAGCAAGTCCACACCCGCACACACACACATACACATACAGGCATGTAAATCTTTACATATTGTTTCCAAATGAAACTAAAGCATTGAAAATAGAACTCTGTATGAAAAACAAAGGTTAAAAATAACCCCTAAAACCAGAATTTCTGCTGATATCAAAGTATGTTCTTCTGAGCATTGAGAAAAAACAAGCAACAAAAGAAATAATAATCTGATAAATAGAGGTAAGACATGTGTGGCAAATAATAAGCAACATTTTCCTGGGTAGATAATCAGCATCTCCAGATAGCAGACTTTAAATAAACTTTAGTAACTAACTCAATATCAGGAATAAAGATTTAGAGATAATGTCCCAGATAGCAAAATAGCAATGCTTCAGCGTCTCAGGCTAGGAAATAAAAATGAGAATGATGGACAATAAAAAGGCAATTATGTGCCATTTGAGCATCCATTCAATAATCATTCTGTGCCTCAGAAATGTGGAATGGTCGAGTCAGAAATGATGAATGGTGTAATTGACTGTTTCCTGAACGAAGGTGTCAGATGCCCTCTGGAGAGGGACTATTCACTCTGTCTCCTAAGGATGAGATTGATTTGCACAAATTAGAGACCGAAAAGCGATTGAGGTCTATCCCTGAAAATACAGCAAACAAATCTAAAGATTTCAGAGATTGGGGATTTAAAAAATCCAGACGAGGCAGCCGAACCTGCACATCTGAAGAAGTTGGAGGTCAAACAGGAATAGAGAAAAGCAATGTGCATTTTTATTGCAAATCTACTCAGTTTTTGCTGATCTACATCAAAATACCCCTTTGTTTCATGATTTTTCTGTAACTGATACAGTTCACCAATAAAAAAAATAGCATACAGTAATACAGATGCTGCGAGCTTGAACTTGGCTGAAGTGGTCCAGACACTTGATAGGGTATGAGAAGAGGACCATCAAGGAAATGGACCTCCCGACTCAAACTCAGCAGGAACTGTCTATATGCTCCACAAAGCACTGCTAGACAGAAATCTACATGATACAGCATGGAAGAATAAAGCCCCTTTAAGCAATTGATTGTCCTCTGAGAAGATAAGAATGAGGTTTCCTCTTATATCCATTGTGATTTAAAACAGAACTTCTTTTTTCATCTTTCCCATGGTTTAGGGCAGGGTTCACCAACCTTTTGAACCTCAGGGACCACTACATTAAATCCCACGGACCACTAATATATCTGCCTAACCAGCTGGGTGGGCATGACAAGGTGGTCATGTGACTGGATGGGCATGGTCAACTCAATGTCACTCATGTCGAGGGGCACCTTGCCAGCCTCTACTCACTATACTCATCCACTCCTCACCTGCCCTCCCAAGCTCAACAGTTAGCAGTTGCTAGTGCTAAGCAGCCACCATGAGAACGAGTTTACAAAACAACTGGCTCAGTTCAAATTGGCTCTGACCAAGAAGGAGGCTCAGCAGAAGCACTGAACTATGAGCATCGGCTTTTCAAGCAGAGGAAAGACCTGCAGAAGTGCAGGGCCAGGTACTGGTCCCTGGAGGCTCAGATAAGATGATCAGCCAGTTGCAGGCCATGATGCTGTCCCACTGAACAAGGTCCTCCAGCTCTGCCACCAGAGGCACTTCCCTCCAGCCTTCAGCCAAAGCCCCACACCAGGAGGCTGAAGCAGACCCCCAGGTTAGAATTTTGCTCCTTTCCCACCCGCACAAAAAAGACCCAGAAGGGATAGACTCTCTGCAGCAATACAAATGTTCATTACACATATCTGGCCCAGGGGACTCCTGATTTAATGCAATATAAAAAATGCAAATAATTTTTCTGCGGAACACTAACATTTTCTCATGAACCACCAGTGGTCCATGGACCACCAGTTGGTGACCACTGGTTTAGGGGATACCTTACTGTGGCAATTTGTTGTTGACATGAACAATATTCCTGCTTTGAAAACATTCGCTCCCAGCATAACTTCCACAGGGACTTAGAAATTCCTCAATCTACCTTCAAAATTATTTTTTGTAAAATCACAATGAGGGAAGAACCCATCCATTTGTGCCAACTTGAGATTCCCAGAAATAAAGGCAAGACATAAGTGTAATCTGTCATGTACAGTGTGTCTGTGTGTGTGTGTGTGTGTGTGTGTCTGTGTGTGTGTGTGTCTCTCTGTGTGTGTGTTTTGTATGTATCTGATAATGAAACCATAAAATGCATTACCTATTACGACAAATTGCTTGCAAACCGCTTGTAGGAAAAACTGCATACAATTCACATGTTTGGATCAATGGGCTTGAATGCAATATGCAAGGTTTTTTTAACCTTTTATGCAAAAATAGGATAAAATGGGGGGAAAGTAGCAAAATGGAAAAATTTGAATTAAAATAATGGATGCATTTGTTATAAAATCAAGGGTTGGGTGAAAAAACTCATTCTCCAATAGCCTATTTGGCTTTGATCTATTTCATTTTATATATAAAAGCAAAATAAGCCAACTTACTCTTCCTTAAATCCGCATTTTTACAATGACATAAATTTGATGCTGCTAGAACATGAACTCTGGGTTGTATATTCCAAAGAATCACTGGAACAATCTTGTTTAGTGGCACCTTTTCCTATCTCTTTTCATTGTCACGGTAACCCTGCAATGCATATTAGATAATGATATATTGTCTCATTTAGAATCATTCACCACGCTTTATGGCTACGTGGGTATTTGAACCTAAATCTTTCCTGTCTGGTGGCAAATCTCCATAGTGCCTGAAGCAAAAATAATCATAGGTGGAAGTGAAATGAAGTCCGTGATGATTATGTCAACCCTTAAACTCTTCTTACCTCCTTTTTCTTACAACACAATTGCAAGTGTCAATAACATCAACTTCTTATTGTTGTCTAATTTGAAACTTAAGCTATTTAGTTTGTGAATTGTCCTTTTTCATCCTTTTCGTCAGACAAAATATGCATGCCAGCGTAAGAAAAGCTTACTTATTCAAGATGTGCCTGACTCTGTGTCTGGATGTGAACTGACCTTTTGATGAACAAAGAGGGGGAAGGTAATAAAAGAGGCTGGGAAGAAAAAGAAGTCTGCCTTTTGCTTATCTGCTTTTTATCCCATTATAAGGAACAGATTTCCTCAAAGGAATAAAGCAGTAAGACAGTCCAAATGAGGATCTTTCATGGAAATTATTCCTGTATTCATAATATTTTCTTAGCAATTTTCTTTTATTGCTCTTTTTTCTTTTATCAAATTTTTAAAAGGAAGGAAAATAAGTTGTGTTTATACATTAAGCCTCAATTTATCCTCTCGAGCAGGATCTCAATTCTAACAGAAATCCTGTCACACCGAATACAGTAAAGTCACAGTCTAAGGTCTTTATCTTTAAGATTTCAGGGGATAAATAGCGTTAGGTCCACATAAATCGCAGCTCAGAAGTGGCCCATATCTACAGCAGCACCATTCTCTGTTGGACTTAAATCTAGCCAAGGTATGCAATGATCCATAAAATCCAAGTCACAGTAAAGCTGTTTTTCTGAAATTTAAAGTCAAGTCAAAGCCCCAAAATGACTCCCATTTCTGCCTATATTTTTTATTATTAACAAAAAATTTAGAAGATAATCAAAGCAATATTTAAAACTAAATGTGAAGACAAAACAGAAGCAAATATCTCTTGTTATACAAATATTTATGGCACCGACATCTACATTTAACTTAAATTCAAGAACCCACATTGTCCATCCAGGTAAACAATACTAGGTGCTTTGATCTGAAAGGGTTTTCTGAAAATTAATTATTTTAATGAATCATGTTTTATTATATTCCAAGGAAAGAAGGAAGGGATTGAAAAAACAGGAATATTCTGAATTCCAGAAATAACACCTATTTTTTGGGTCCACTCATTTTTTGTAGTCCCAGATATACCTTTCCCCAAAATTTGCAGACCTTGGTCAGATAGAAGCTCAGCATCCCCATATACTGGGCACCCTGACTGATCCAGTGGTATTTGGCTTCTGATACCCATAGAGATATTCCTTCTGTCCCATTGAGATAGAGACTTGTCAATGGTTCAGGGTATTGGAATTTGAAGGAGTTGTTTTTCATAACAAAATAGATTCATTGTATCTATCAAAGGATTTGCCGACCCCCTCCCACAAAAGCAAACAAAAAGGTTTATCCCCCAAAAGTTGGAGTTATTTATGGTGGCCCACCTGGTTTCTAGGTGCCCTTGATTGCCACATGCAATCAGCTCAAGCAACAAAATTCAGAAAGGAATTACAATCAGATATTTTATTATTAATGTTATTTATTTCTTCATATTTGATCATCTTTGAGAAAGCTACATGAAATAAACCTTAAATCCTTACTTTTGGCATTCACTTTCCCATGTTGTATATCTGTATACCTTGCCTGCAGAAAAGCAAGAGGCCGAGAAATAGCACTCATGAAATAAAGAGAAAGCAAGGCAAATAAAAAAATAAAAACAAAAATAGTAAGGGCAAACCAAGTTCTTCATGCTTTACTGAAAGGTTACAGGTTCCGTTTGCTCACTTCAACTGTCATGTGGATGTGTTTAAAAATACATTGACAAGAAAGAGCACAAAAATATGTCTTTCTAAAAGTGCAAGTACACAAAAGAGAGGCTAAAATAAAATTGTTCTGCTTTTAGATAGAAACAGCATGAGATCAGCCGAAGACAAACAGCCATTTTGCACAATCTGTAAGGCTGCCTCTGCTCAATGCAATCTCCAAGGAAAACTGGAACCACTCTTCCTGATATATGATCATCGGATCAGCATGGTGCCTGGGAATATGTTTGAACAGTTCATGTCAAGTAGTCCTATTCTTTAGCTTTCATCTGTCTAAAGGCTGAAAGAAACCATCTAATATCTCATGAAAGACAAAAATCTGAATCAACAATAGAAGAGCCTGTGCAAGGCTGATTTCAACATCTTTGAGCAGCTGATGGGCAGAACTGATGCTTTCTCAGGACCCCCTCTTGTTTATCATTCTGTTCTAGCAATCCAAGCAGTTGGCACCAAACCTGTATAAGAAGCGTCTCTCTCTCTCTCTCTCCTCCCTCTCTCTATATGTACCATGTTTATGACCTACTCATAAAGTAAGTCCTAGCTTGATTTGTATACATGCACCCAAAATAAACTATATCCCCAAAATGAGCCCTAATTAAGACCCCCACCCATTCCAGGGTGCACAGATAAAAATTAAGCTATATGTGTGTGTGTAGCTTCCCTACTACTTGCCTTTGGACTAGTGATACGTTGCAATGGGGCCCAACGTCCACCACATGAATGCGTGCAGCATGCACGCACACACGCTCAGCGCACACATATGTCCTTACCTCTTGCGACACCTCCTTGAGCCTCTGTGATGCTCCAGCTGCTCAGCGGAGCATTGTGCAGGCGCCGTGCACTCTATGCACATGCACGGAAGCACCAAAGAGCTCAAATACAGGTAAGGAGCATGGGCGGGTAGGTAGGCCCTCCAAAGCACCATACCAGAACAGTACCCAATGCTTCGGGCAGGTAGCAGTACACCAGTATTGTACTGCCTGCAATCCACCACTGCTTTGAACAGTTGCAGCCAGACCTTGGCCCATTTCTTCTGTTGCAGCTGGCAAGGATTTCCTGAAGGCCTCTGTAGCCGATAAGAGAGTTCCAGATTATCAGCTACAGAGGCCTTCAGGAAAGCCTTGTTGGCCTTGCCAGACAAAGAAGTTCCTGAAAGCCTCTGAGACTGGATGTGATGCGTGGAAGTGAGGTAAGTCAGTGGATGACAACCCTTAAACCCCAAATAAGACCTGGTGCCTTTTTTGATGGCAAAAACATGTAAGACTGGCTACAGAAAAACTGTGCAATGGTACCTGTAGGCTGATTTTCCACCAATATTGTCTAAAACTATAAGATGGTACAGGAAAAAAATACATCCAAACTTTGATATGTCAAAACTCAAAGGCTAGATTTAAATAATACTTGGTGTGCTTAGTATGTTTTGGAAGAAACTATCACGCAATAAAGTAAAATATAAGTGGAAATATGCCAGCCTGTGAGTATGTCTTCAAGAAAGTTAGAATACTGAAATCATAGTAGGCATTGCTATTAATATAAATATATTATCAACATACTATATTCCTTCATGAAATGTACAATTTCCCTTATATAATATAATTTCAATTTAATTAATTATAATTCATTCAATATAATTTCAGAATTTAGTTCCCAGATGCTATGTTGTTTCCAAATTTCTTCCTCCCTAAGGTTAAGCTCTAAACATTTTACTTTTGTAACATAGAAAAAATAGATCCCTTCTATTTCAAGACTCAACACTCCTGAACAAAAGGCCTTGGTTACCTTTTCTCTGGTCTTCTGTAATCTCACAACAGCCTCTCTATTTATTGTTTTGCTGCCCAAATCATGTCTATTTTAGTCAGGTTATGTCCCCAAGCATACATTTGTTTCCTTGTCCATCTTTTACATCATAAATTACTTGCTCAAGGTGCTCCTTGGTCTTTCTTTCCCTACCTCTTTATTTGTATATTATAATATATCCTTCTCTGCAATTTATTAGTTTATTACTTCAACTGAACATCATTGTAGGTAGATTTCTGTTCTTTCTTCCTCATTTAGCTCTGAACTGCCTTGTGATGTTTTCAGTACAAATAATTTTTAAATGCCTAAATCACCATACCTAAACCAATAAGCAGGAATAATACTAAGGCAAAGCATCTGGTCCAATCAACAATAACATGGAATCAATACAGCTAAAAGCCAAACTGCATGTGGTCATTTAGCCAGCAAATGCCTTTTACAAATAAAAGAGAAATCAAATGAATCTTTAAATCCCCTTTTAATGGTCAGCAACGACAGGACCTATAAGTCCCAGTATTAGCAGAACATTCCACAAATATAGGCCACTGCTGTGCTAAGTCTACCAGAAGCAAGGGTCTAAGTAATTATTATAAGCAATCACATTTAGCTAAGTCAAGAGAGGAATGCAATTCAAAAGAAAAAAGGAAGCTTAGTTGATAGGTAAAATTAGTTCTAAGCAGAGAAATTTCCTATATCATTCAGTATAATAAAAGATAATTTGCTTTGGAATTTTTTTTCAAAGGAGAAAAGAATTAGAAATTTTTTTGTGGGTGGTGTGTGAAGTTCTCATGCTTGTTTAGATAAAGGTGTGTATATGAATGTCTTATTTTTCATTATCCTTTCTCTAGCAATCTCCTGTCTCTCAGTCTCCCCATGCATTTATTAAACTCAAAGGAAGATCTTGGGTAACAATTCTTTTCACAATTCTTTTTAATTGCAGTGGTCCTAATGTTATTTCTACCAAGGAATCCTCCCTGTTGGACAATAACATCTCTGTTGGACAATAACATCTCCTGAAAATGGTCTACCCAGGTTTTCTGTTCTCAGGTTTGATGTAGAATTAGTGGGAAACAAAATGGAGAAGGAAAGGAATTCTCTCAACTGTTAAGGGAGAACAGATTGATTGATTTACTGTTTTTGTAAGGCTGCACATCTGAACCCAGTGCCTAGAGGAATAGTCAAGTATTTATTGGAAGACCAACAGGATTGGGACTATTTGTATCTCAGCAGGAAGTCTGCCCCACAAGGCAGATGCTCTAACAGAGAAGGTATGTTTCCTATGGCCACCAAGAGACATTGCTTCAACAATAGGACTATTGGAACAGCATAACTGGAGGTCAATTCTGAGCAAATCTGAGTGACTTGCAAAATAAATTGTAAGTGTAACCTCATGTTATATTTATTGGAGACATTCAACAAAGATCACATGAAACATCAGAATTTGCATGTAAGATTCCTCCATCTGAAAGGGAGGCTAATCATGATTCTTCCATAACTTGAGAAACCCTAATGGCTGCATGTAAAAGACATGTATATGGTCCCTTTGTACAATCCCAAATCATTTAAACTGTTTTATACAATACTGCAATTATGCCACGTTTCAATAACAATTGCTACCAGTTAGTGTTCAAAACACCAGTATAAATGGGGCAATAAACCAGAAAGAAAATGTTTGTTTGGACAGTTGTAGGAGTTTTCTATATTCCATGCATGTATATGTTCCACATTTCAGCCAGCAATATAATAAATCATGGGAGAGATGGAAGCATGGACAGGAATCATTCATCAGAATAACCACGGTAACTGGGAATTCTAAGGGTTGAAGGTTGAACATACCAGAATGATACCAGGTTAAAGAAACCTGATTAGTGAGTCCAAGGTTTGATCCCCAGCCATATCCTCTAATTAGTGACACACAACAGTTACATTTCAGTGCTGTTTTTTATAGTTCCCCAGCACATGGAAAATATTCATTGCAGATATTTTTACAGCATTTATGGAAAAAAAACCCAATGATGACCATCTTTGTTATCCAATAGAGAACATAGAAATTATTGAAAGAACCTTGGCTCAACAACTGTACCTTGGAGTAAGCTACCCTGATTAATTTTCATCAGAATGAGAACTAGTTTGGCAAATGTGACTCTTAATATCCAAAGGTAGGAAATAACTGGGAACTGTCATTTAATTACATTTCAATTTATGTCAGCCTTCTTTTCCAGAATGACTTATAATTTTATTCTGCATTCAGGAGAAAATCACTCTGTATTTCTTAGCAAAAGATAAGTTAGTCCCATCAGTTTTGGATTACAGTTTCATATCTGTCGGGTAGAGGGAAGCTTATTGTTAAACAAAATCTTGGTGTTTTACAAGTAAAAAATATTTCTATTTTCTTTTTCAAAGCTTCATTCAGGCTCCAAGAAAACTTTATTAACATTATTTCAAACCAGGAAGCATTTGTATTTATGGAAACTTTCATTAATAAGTACACAGCAAATATATAAATGTAAAGATAAAGGCTTCCCATACACATATGTGCTAGTCATTCCCGACTCCCACTGGTCATTTCCGTTTCAAAGCTGAAGAGCCATCACTGTCCGAAGATTTCTCCATGGTCATGTGGCTGGCATGACTAAATGCCAATGTCATACGGAACACTGATACCTTCCCAGCAAAGGTGGTCCATATTTTTTTTTACTTGCATTTTTACATGCTTTCAAATTCCTAGGTTGGTAGAAGCTGGGACAAGTAACGGGAACTCACGGCACTAGGGATTTGAACCACCAAACTGCTGACCTTTCTGATTGACAAGTTCAGCATCTTAGCCACTGAGCCACTGCATCCCTGCAAATATATAAAGACCTGCAAATTCCAGAATTTCTAAACATCAGTTCTATCTATTCTGCATCTGTAATGGTTTCTTTTCTGCTATTTCTGCCACCTTTATTTTGTTTTGTATTTGTTGTTTTAAATGTTTTTAACAATTTTTAACTACCCAGTCTCTGGGAGTTAGCTGGCATGACATTAGTAAATTTTTATTATTACCATGCTTACGAGCTACACGTAGTAGAGTGATGGGTTCCGGATCCCGGGGCCCGGTGTTGACCACATGAATGCGAGTAGCGCACGCATGTATCCTTACCTCTTGCAACACCTCCGTGAGCCTCCGCAGTGCTCCAGCTGCTTGGCGGAGTATCACACAGGTGCCGTGCGCTCCGTGCACATGGGTGGGAGCACCGAAGAGCTCAAACACAGGTAAGAAGATCAAGTGGGCAGGTGGGCCCTCCAGAGCACCATAACGGAACAGTACCCGATGCTCCGGGCAGGCACCGGTGTGCCTGTACCAGGGCATACCGCCTGCAACCCACAACTGCTGTAATGTGTGAATACATGTGTGCCTAACTGAGAATAAGCTCCATGGAATGGAATGAATTATTCTTTTGAATAGAATTGCATAGAATTGTTTGCAAAGAACACTGGTCACTAATAAAAGGATACCCTCAAGTAAAGGTGATTTCTGATGATATAATGGGCATTGTACAGTACATGGGTTTTTTTTCTAGACAACAGTAATAAGTTTGCTATTACCTTCTTCCTAAGAATTGAGAAAATAAGTCCACATGTCTAAGAAACTGCTTTGTTGAGAAGGTTTGTCTTAATTGTCTTTTAATTTTGAAACATGTTCTTGATTAAAATAATAATAATAGGGATGGCAATTATCTTCCTCAATCTCTGATCCTCTACTAGGGACCTTGAAGTTTGAGGATTCTACGCAGTATCTTATGGTACTAGTACAGAACTGTTCTAGGCAAATGACTCTGATGTTGCCCCTTGAGGCTATTGGGTTAAAAGTAACAGTCCCAGCTGCTCCTACCACCATTGGCACTACATCAATTTTTACTTTCTACATCCTCTTGAGTTCCTTCTTTAGATGTTGGTACTTCTTCAGCTACTCAAAGTCCCTTTTCTTGATGTTGAGATCACTTGTCAAGACTAATTTTATCACAACCACCGTCTTCTGATCCTTGTCTACTATGACAGCCAGGTTGACTGGCCAGTACCTGCCTGTCCATCTGATTGTGGAAGATCACAGGATCTTAGCCCTCTGATTCTGCACGACCTTCTGTGGAATCTTATATCTGTACAGAGGGTTTAGCCCATACACTATGGAGATGTTCCTGTACACAATGCCAGATATTTGGTGTGTGTGTGTGTGTGTGTGTGTGTGTGTGTGTGTGTGTGTGTGTGTGTGGTGTGTACATTGATTCAGAAATGTACAGAGAATCCTCTACTTACAACCACAATTGAGCTCAAAATTTCTATCATTAAACAAGACAGTTGTGTAAATGAGTTCTGCCCCATTTTACGACTTTCCTTGACCCAGCTGTTAAGTGAAACATTGCATTGTTAAGTTCATAACACAGTTGTTAAGCGAATCTTGCTTTCTCCTTGACTTTTCTTTTTAAGAGGGTTGCAAAAGGTGTTCACATGACCCTGGGACACTGCAATTCTCCTAAAGACATGCCCGTTGCTAAGCCCCTAGATTTTGCTCACATGACCACGCAGATGCTGCAATGATCATAAGTGTGAAAAATGGTCTTAAGTCGCTTTTTTTCAATGCTATTGTAACTTTGAATGGTCACTAAATGAATGGTGGCAAGTTGAGGACTACCTGTGAAGTGTTCAGAAGTAAAATGGTATTTTCTAAATATTAAAGCAAATGCCACAATTTTATTATCGGTAGAGCCAAGGATGTAACTGTTTCGACGTACAGAGATTAGATCATGCTCCCTCCCCTACTCCTTTACTTACCCTTTCAACAAACATTCTTAGTTCTAGTTGCTGATGTCAGTTACACCTATTCTTAATCCTGACAAAAGTTATTGTAAAATAAAACCTGACACTTGCATTAGTATAAATTATGCTGATACAATAAAAATGTGCAATTGAAACCAGCTGACAGAATAAGCTATCTATCCATGCTGAAATATGAATCAAGGGCTCTAAAGGGATAAGACATCTACCACCTCATCTAAATTTAGGAGAGAAATCATCATTTCTCTCCAGTGTCTTCTTTGTGGCTATTTTTATATATATAGATCTACTCTAATGCATTTTAAGACTTGAAGCCAGCCATAAAAATAAAATCCATTAAAAATAAAGTTTTTGATGAAAGGAAAATGTGCATGAGTTCTATTTATTAATGTCAGTTAGTTTAGACTGGCATTGCTACTCAACTGCCTTGAGTAGTATAATGAATATAACTGAGAAGAGAGACTTTATTAAAATGAGATCCTCAGAGGCCTAATGGATTAGATGAAAATAAATTGAGAATTGTGTTGGAATTCAGATATCCAGGATGAAATGCAGTATCTCAAAGGTTACCACAAAGAAGAGGGAGTCAAACTATTCTCCAAAGCACCTGAGGGTAGAACAAGACGCAATGGGTGGAAACTAATCAAGGAGAGAAGCAACTTAGAACTGAGGAGAAATTTCCTGACAATTAGGACAATTAATCAGTGGAACAACTTGCCTCCAGAATTTGTGAATGCTCCAACACTGGAAGTTTTTAAGAAGATGTTGGATAACCATTTGACTGAAGTGGTGTAGGCTTTCCTGCCTAGACAGGGGATTGGACTAGAAGACCTCCAAGGTCCCTTTCAACTCTCCTATTCCTATTCCTATTCCTATTCCTATTCCTATTCCTATTCCTATTCCTATTCCTATTCCTATTCCTATTCCTATTCCTATTCCTATTCCTATTCCTATTCCTATTCCTATTCCTATTCCTATTCCTACTCTATTCTACTCTATTCTAAATGTCAGGAAAAAGGAGGTACCCAGAAGTAGAATTAGCACTGTGGAGGAATAAAGACTTAGTTGAATTACTCTTTCTTTGCAAAATCTGAAATGAACTGCCTTTATTTGCATTTTCTCAAATCAATTACCTTAGCAGAACATAATCATCACTTCTTGGAAATGTTTGCACTCCTCTGATTTTACCATGCAGTTATAGGCTCAAATATGAACCTAATAATATGTGTATATTAGAATAGAATAGGTTAAGAGATATGTATTCTAAAAGAAAATGGCATTTTATATGTATATAAAATGTATTTAAATATCAATTATTTGCAGGGAATAGAACAAAAACCATTTTATAGACTGATGCTGAACTTTTTCTTTTTAGAAACAAATGACTTGAAAAAGAATACAAGTAAAACTAACTAACAGGAAATGTTGCCACAATTGTTCAGAATACAGAAAAGTGATTTACATGAGTTCCACTCCTTCATTATTCTGCTGATTTGTTCTGCCCCGTGTTACACTTCTCTTTAATTCCAGTTTAACTAGATAAAATAATAATTTTGGAATTGGAACATGCTACTGCTTTTAGTTCCTTAAGGCTACAAAGATAGGATTGCTCCTCTCTCTCTCTCCCTCTCTCTCCCCCCCCTCTCTCTCTCCCTCCCTCCCTCCCTCCTTTTGGGAGATAATTGCTTGAGATGAAAGGATACCATATATATGCAATATATGCAATCAATGAGAATGAAGCTATGAAAGTCTACATTTAACAACTGAATCCTTTATATATATCAATTATATTTCTGAAAGAAATATAATTACATTTCTTCTTCTTCTTCTTCTTCTTCTTCTTCTTCTTCTTCTTCTTCTTCTTCTTCTTCTTCTTCTTCTTCTTCTCCTTCTCCTTCTCCTTCTCCTCCTTCTCCTTCTCCTTCTCCTTCTTCTTCTGCTCCTCCTCCCCCTCCTCCTCCTCCTCCCCCCCTCCTCCTCCTTTGAAGAAAAGAAAGTTTGGATGAATCCCAAGAACATTAGATTGTAGCTACTACAACCAACAAGCAGCACTGAGTTTGTTTGTTTGTTTGTTTAAAAAAAAGATAGAAGTAGAATCTATTTCACTCCCAAATCTGAACAGAAATATTTTGTTTAAAATTGACTCTAATCTAGCATTGTCTTGACCCAGATTCTCTTTCTGGCTTTAGCCAAAGGCCAATTGACATGTTTCATTTTATATGTGTTAAATCTCACAGGCTGAGAAACCTCTGCCATTTTTTTCACATGAGCTATTTGCATAAAACAACTTCTAACTTGTTAAAAAACCTGAATTCATTTCAGTTTTAAATGTAGAATTAAATCTTACTTATTACTCTTTTGTGGGATTATAAAAATGAAGGCGACATGGCTGAAGGCCTAACTTCTTACAGAGCCTATTTTCTGGATCTAGCAAGCTACTTTTTCCTTATATTTCTATGCCTGGCATATCCTAAACTCCAATTATAAACTTGATGGAAAACACAAGACCTCTAATTTAACTGAAGGCAAACATATTCCTTCTACAGACTTTATATAAATTTTCCAAAGTGTCAGTGGACAGATATCTTTTGCTCATTAAAAAAACTGCTATTTTAATACTTTTAAAAATTATACAATCTAGTCTTTGTTCTTTTCAAAGGCAGCATGCAATCACATTTGAAATCTGAAAAACAATGCTACTATTTCTAACATTAAAATGCATGTGTAATGCACTATTTCTAACACCAAAATGCATGTGTAAACTAGGATGTTATTAGATTTAGAATGGAATCTAGTTTTCCTACAATAATCAATATAGACAACTTTGGGCATAAAGGCAATCAGAAAGCTAGGAAGATGTCGATGGAGATTCTCAGTCATCTAGGTCATGATTGTCCCAAAGGTGCTTTTTTCAAAAGGCAACTGGACTTTCTTTGTTTTTCCTTGAAGACTTTTCACTTCTGAACCAAGAAGCTTCTTCAGTTCGTTGAAGTGAAGAATTGAAGAAGCTTCTTGGATGAGAAGCAAAACATCTTCAAGAAAAAAAATCCCGTTGCCTCTTTCTGACACATCTAGGAGGTGTCAGAAGCATTTCCCTCACATGGATGCTATAAAAGATTGGTTCATCATAAAATGGCTGCCACAGCTTATGCACAGCAATTCATAATATAGGGTGGGATTGAATGAAAAAAAAATGAAATGATAAAGCATATAATTAAATTAATAAGATGTGAATATAAACCTTTGAAAGTGATGATTTATTTTTCTTTGCAGCCATCCAGAAAAGATTTCCCCACCAGAAAATAATAGTGGCCATAGCAAATTGATTTTCTCTCCTCCCTCAAACTAATACTCACCTTAATTAAGTGATTTTCCCCTGTCTTAATTTATGCTTCACACCTTCAAAATAAGAACATGGAATTACGCTGTTGTAATTATAATAAACAATAGAATGAAGCAGGGAAGACAACATGACCCTAGATAGGCACTGCATTATCACCAGGAGGGTTCAAACAATTCCCTCCCCTCTTTGACAGTTTCCTCAGTACAGGCGAGTACTGAGTTCACTTTAGACAGGCTGACTGCTCTCTTCATCCTGGTTAGAGAGAAGACTATTGATTAAGTGATATTCAAAAAGCCTAAACAGTGGGTTGCCTGCACACTCTTTGGCACACTCTTTGGATCTTTTTCCATTGAAATCTCCGAATATTGGATTTCATACAGGTATAAAGGTCTCTAAAATTGGAGGACATATTCTGTCCCACTATATATGGGACTTCTTTTTCCATTATGAACTACACTCATTCACACAGCAGTACAGAACATGCTGCTAGGGTATTTCTCTTGCAGAAATAGATAAATAAAATATTTGGCCTGAAGTTTAAAAGACTGCCCACAATTCAACCCATGCTTGTTTGGAGAACCTCCTATTAAAGTAAGTGAATTTTGCTTATGAGTAAATGTTGTTGAAAATAGAATTTATACTACTAAATTATGTCTTCTAGGAACTAAAATCCTGTCATGATCTTTCTTGGATAAAATGGTGCATCATAGGGCAATTTTTTTTTTTGAACCAAGGGAATAAAATATAGGAAAGTTTTGGCTGCTTCATTGTTATTGGCTGATATTGGATAGTTGCAATGGCATTGCTCTTCTTATCAGGATTCTGTGACAGTTTCCCAGCCATTCTGTCAATCCCTTACTTCACACAGACCCCAACCCACACATACCATCAGTATGCGGACGATACTCAGTTGTATCTGTCCGCCCCGTGCCAACTCAATGAAGCGGTGGACGTGATGAACCAGGGACTTGAAGCTGTTAGGGACTGGATGAGGGCTAACAAACTCGTGCTCAACCCAGATAAGACCGAGTGGCTGTTATGTTTCCCTCCCACCAATTTGGCAAGTATTCCACCTCTCAGGCTGGGGGGTCAAACATTATACCCCTCAGACAGGGTCCGCAACTTGGGAGTCCTCCTGGACCCACAGCTGACTTTTGAACACCATTTGTCAGCTGTGACCAGGGGGGCATTTGCCCAGGTTCGCCTGGTGCACCAGTTGCGCCCCTACCTGAACCGGGAGGCTCTCACAACAGTCACTCATGCTCTTGTGACCTCTAGGCTGGAGTACTGCAATGTGCTCTACATGGGGCTGCCCTTGAAGAGTATTCGGTGACTTCAGCTAGTCCAGAATGCGGCCGCGTGAGCGATTGTGGGTGCACCTCGCTTCACCCACATAACACCTATCCTCCGCGAGCTGCACTGGCTACCTGTCGATCTCTAGGTGCGCTTCAAGGTGCTACTTGTCACCCATAAAGCCCTACATGGTAGTGGATCTGGGTACTTGAGAGACCGCCTACTGCCAATTACCTCCACGCGACCTATTAGATCTCATCGATTAGGCCTCCTCCGAGTTCCATCTGCCGGTCAATGCCGACTGGCAACTACGCGGAGGAGAGCCTTCTCGGTGACAGCTCCGACCCTATGGAACGATCTCCCCGTGGAGATTCGTACCCTCACCACCCTCCAGACTTTCCGCACAGCCCTCAGAATCTGGCTATCCCGTCAGGCCTGGGGCTAAGACTGTAACCCGCCCGAATGGTATGAATGTTGTGTTTTTTTAATTATGTATTGTCTTATATGTTAAAAGTTTGTCTCCCCCTCCCCCTTGGGTTGTGAGCCGCCCTGAGTCCCCCCAGGGAAAAGGGCGGCATATAAATAAACTTCAAACTCAAACTCAAACTCAAATGCACCCAATAACAAGGAATTGACTCATATATTGCTCCTAAAAGAGCAACATATTGGCTTGCTGGGAAAAGAAGGGAAGGAGCAGGGAGGGGCAGGAGAGAGAGGAAGAAACAGGGACAAAGGAAGAACTCAGGGAGGATGGATGGATGGATGAAAGGAAGGAAGGAAGGAAGGAAGGAAGGAAGGAAGGAAGGAAGGAAGGAAGGAAGGAAGGAAGGAAGGAAGATTTCGAATGTTCATTGCCAGCATTCCACAAGGAAATTCAATGGGGAAGCAAACAGATTCTTAGAAGTCTCTCCTGCTCCCGCTGATTTTTTGCCTGCTTGTGGTCATTCTGTTTCTCTATTTAGGTAAAGCTATATGTCTGAAATTATAACACAGCATGGCACAGGTTATCTAGTGAAATAATAAAGAGAGCAATCATTACAAGTTCCATTTCAATCTGGCTGATTACACTTAAGAAAATTATTCAATGATGTTGCAAATTAAAGATTTAGTCAAACACTTTCTATTTCTGTATATTTTCACAGCCACAAACCGTTGTCTTTTCTTTTATACCTTTAATATGGATTTTCTTTGGAGTTCAGTAGATTCCTTTGGCATAATCATTCTGTTCAAAGGAGTTATATAGGAAAACTGTTCAGGTTTCTGTGTCCATTACACCACAAAAATAAAAATAAAAAGGAAACAATTTCAGGTAGCTTATGCCGATATGTTTTAGGTATTCCTGAACATGGTCTAATCATTTTAGGTGTGATGATTTCTGAAGAGCTATAATAAATTACTCTTAAGAGGCATATTTGGAGGGAAGGAGAAAAGAAATTCCTTTGAATTTAGATATTATGGTAAATTGGAAGGGGAAGCTGAAGGGAGCAAGGAGTAACTGATGAGCCAGTGATAGAAATTTAATCAGCTGGAAATTGCAAGAGGTGAGCAATAGATAGGATTAGTTAAATAGGGGTGGATTTTGAATATAGCTTTTCAGATTGCATTCACCCCAGACCTCAGTATTATCCTACAATTGTAAAGCTTTTCTTTTTTTCAAATAAAAACCCTGCCTCTAGTATATTCTGAGAAAATGTCAATTTAACTCATGGATAAAGCATTTGAACACTTCCCCAGTGACTCCACTACAAAGCACAGTTGGCACAAAAAGGCTATGTTCACATGACATGCTAAGCTGAAAAGCTATTTACAATGCCCAACTATCACATGCTCTATTTATCCAGAGGTTAAGGTTTAGCCACAAAAATACAAATTATAACTGCCTAGCTTTTGATCACATGATAAACTTCATAATCTGATTTAAGATTCGGTGTGCAGTTGGGGATTAATAGCATGGCTTTCTCTTGTTAGATCAGCATAGGGCCTCCTGGGAACACAACCTAAGACAGAATTTGCTTGCTTTCACAGCAAAGAATATCAAATAATAAATTTAAGGTTCCCTCCTAGGGGACTACTACCTTGATGTAAGGGAAGGGCCCAGTAATTTCAATGATTTTCAGTAATGCCAATGGAAGTATGAGCTTCTGGTAGGCTCATCCTTGTTACTGTGTATGTAGGTTGAAGTGCTTGACTGAGGGAAAGTGGCTGAATCTGTGATAAGGTCATAGTGTCCTTTTTAAAGGGAAGGCAGTTGACAGCACAAGATCAACAGCATATAGGCAGAAAATGAAAAATATTGAAGGTGCATTTTTGTATTTTCCACCTTCTGTCTACATTCTGTTGATCTTGTGCTATCATCTGCCTTTCCTAAAAAAAATCCACAACCTTATCACAGATTCAACCTGTAAAATAGCACATATACTGTATGTCTTGATTATAGAATATAAAAGGAACAAGGACAAACAGACCAGTGCTGTGCAATTTCAGATGCTACAGGACTTGCTGTTGAAGAAGACACCACCTAGTTAATTTTGAGTGGAGTAGAGCCTGTGAAGTCCAGAGATTCCTAGGAGGAAAAATCTTCAGTGGCTTGTTAAGAGTATGGAAAGACCAGGAGGAAGAGCTGTGTTGTGTTTATGGAGATTCAGTGGCTAGACAGTGTAAGTTAAAGGCTTTGTCTGCAACAAAATAGCTAGAAAGAAACTTACAGACATTCCAGTATCAATACAGGAAGGAAGGAAGGAAGGAAGGAAGGAAGGAAGGAAGGAAGGAAGGAAGGAAGGAAGGAAGGAAGGAAGGAAGGAAGGAAGGAAGGAAGGAGCTTTAATAAAGTAAGCAGAAAATGAGGGAAAGAGATTTGAGGAAGAATAAGGTGATTCAGACCTCCTTTATTATATCACATACTCTTATGCATATATTAATTTGTAAATAGTAGTTCACTTCTATATAATCTTATACCATGCTACATTATCAGCATCAGTATCATAGTGTCCAGGATAAAGTCCCTCATGTAACCACTAGATACATGTGTACTTATTATCATCTCCTCTGCTAATGTACCCTCCAAGGCTAGAATTGAAGGGGAGAAATGAACTTAAGAGCAGTCAGCAAGGAGATGTAAAATAATTAGATCTCTGCAATAGCAATAGCAGTAGACTTAGCAGTAGACTTATATACCGCTTCATAGGCCTTTCAGGCCTCTCTAAGCGGTTTACAGAGAGTCAGCATATTGCCCCCAACAATCTGGGTCCTCATTTTACCCACCTCGGAAGGATGGAAGGCTGAGTCAACCCTGAGCCGGTGAGATTTGAACCGCTGACCTGCTGATCTAGCAGTAGCCTGCAGTGCTGCATTTAACCACTGCGCCACCTTGGCTCTTTCTGCAGGTGTGGGGGAGGTCTACTCATGTAGGAAAGAGAATTTCAAAATCAAATGCAGAAGAGAAAATAAACTAGTTTAGTTTTATTGCTAATTAGATCATGTGGAAATGGCTTTGAAGTTTGGATACATTTAAATATCAGCAAATGACACCTGATAAACCATTCCTATGACACTCTAAGTGTCAGTGTTTCTCAGCTTTGACAACTTGAAGATGTGTGAACTTCAACTCCCAGAATTCCCCAGCCAATACTTCTCTCTTTACTGGAGAGGAATGTTGAACTTTGCTAAGTAAATTTGGATTTGTTGAAAAGGACAGACCAAAACTGCAAAGGAATATAGTCACTGACAGTGTCAATATTGAAACAGGAGTTCCTATATTACCGGTAAAAGGAAACATAAAATTGTGTTGCAAACTGCATAATTTAAGATCACATGAAGTGTTAATACCACTTTATAATGCCTTGGTAAGGCCACACTTGGAATACTGCATTCAGTTTTGGTCACCACGATGTAGAAAAGATGTGGAGACTCTAAAAAGAGTGCAGAGAAGAGCAACAAAGATGATTGGGGGACTGGAAACTAAAACATATGAAGAACGGTTGCAGGAACTGGGTATGACTAGTTTAATGAAAAGAAGGACTAGGGGAGACATGATAGCAGTATTCTGATATCTCAGGGGTCGCCACAAAGAAGAGAGAGTCAAACTATTTTCCAAGGTACCTGAGGGTAGAACAAGAAGCAATGGGTGGAAACTAATCAAGGAGAGAGGCAACTTAGAACTGAGGAGAAATTTTCCTGACAGAACAATTAATCAGTGGAACAGCTTGCCTCCAGAAGTTGTGAATGCCCCAACACTGGAAGTCTTTAAGAAGATGTTGGATAGCCATGTGTCTGAAATGGTATAGGGTTTACTGCCTAGGCAGGGGGTTGGACTAGAAGACCTCCAATGTCTCTTCCAACTCTGCTATTGTATTGTATTGTAATTCTTTTGTATCTATGAGCCATTTTGAAAACCAAGGCAAAGTACAATGTATAAATAAGAAAAAGAGTCTTCACACACAATCTAAGTATCTATTATTAATTAACTGTGTTTCTATATTTAACAAACAAAAAGGAATTTCCTGCTTTTCTTCTTGTTTTCTTCGCTTCAAGAAATAATTTAGATAGGACCATTATTTTTATCATATGTTTCATAATAAAGCTTTCATTTAAAAATAAAAATATATTTTAATATTCTGTTGATGGATGAAATCTGTACCTTGACTTTAGGACAACTATACCATGAGCATTTAACCTTTTTAATGTAGATGTTCTGCTACTTAATTATGTGTCATATACTCCATTTATATTTAGAAATATATCTCTATAAAGAGCTCCTGCTGAATATTTATTATCAGCAAATTGGAGTATGAGTGTGAGCAATGAAAACTTGGAATGATTGAAATTAACCATGCCAAACTAGTGGTTTACCTATATAAAGAAATGGAATGGCAATGCTACTCAAAAAGTACATTGTTGAGTATTCAGCTATAACCTCAAAGATGACAGGATAACTATTGGAATTGATAGATACCCAGTGAATGTTAATGTTATACAAATTATAAATGTATTATATGCACAATAGTAATTAAGTAGCAGAACATCCCCATTAAAAAGGTTAAATGCTCATAATATAATTGTCTTAAATGCAGAGCACAGATTTCATTCATCAATTAATGAAATACTAAAATGTATTTATTCTTTTGGAGTAAAAGCTTTATTCACTGAAGAATTATATGCAAATTAAAAGAGATACCAAATCTAGAATGGTTGCAAGACTACTGCTAATGTACCCATTACATTAATTTTGGAATTTAAAAAGTTGGAAACTTAAGGGATTTCTAAGAAAATTTGGATTGGGTAAATGCAATAATGCATAAAATAATAAAGTTCTATAAATATAATACTTTGTTCACTGAAAATGCAAATTAGATCTTGCCCAGAAACTAGCAACATTAATTGTGTTCTGTCATGTTGCCATGATACCTTCATGTGTGCAATGATCAGGACACAAAAAACAGGTATACTTAGGTGTTGTTTGCATATCACCACAATCACAAAGGCCAGAAGCCAATAGTTATTTCAATCTTATATTTTATATTTTCATTGTGATGCTTCTGACACAAATAAACAAACTGAAAATACATATAATATAGCACATATAATATAAATATGGTAAACACATACTGAACATGTGAAGGAATATAGCTGACCTTGGGAATGGAAAAGAAATGAATTGAATTAACAATTCATTAATGGAACAGTGGAAAGGGTATGGGGAGTTGCTTTCAGAAAAGATTCCACAATCCTGAAAAAGAGTAAAATGTGATAAAGAAATTCAAAATATCCCCGACTTTTCTGATGTACGGTAAGGCAGAAAATGAAGATGAGAAAAGAAAAGAAGATGAAACTCAAATACTTTGGCCACCTAATGAGAAGGAAGGACTCACTGGAGAAGAGCCTAATGCTGGGAAAGATTGAGGGCAAAAAAATAAGGGGATGACAGAGAATTAGGTGGCTGGATGGAGTCACTGAAGCACTAGGCGTGAGTTTAAATGGACTCATGAGTATAGTAGAGGACAGGAAGGCCTGGAGGAACATTGTCCATGGGGTCATGATGGGTCAGACATGACTTCGCAACTAACAACAAAAACAAAGGCAGAAAAATATTCTGACAATATTCTGCTATCATACCCTACTACAACAAGGAGCATTCATGGAATCCTGCTGTGCCTCTTTCTTGACCATGTCTACTATAAAGAACTGATAATATACAGTACCTATAAATCATCTGGTGGACAATACTTGAATCAAATTGACTACATAATAGGATACAGAAGGAGGAGAGGTGTTAACAAGGATGCTTGTACATGAAAACTCTGGAAAAGACCATGAAAAAATAGTGTTAAATATTTGGGTTAAACTTTTTTTAAAAAAAAAATAGAAATAGTTAAGCCAGCAAGATTTGATCTAGAGGGTGTAGAAGATCACTGTAAAGAACAGATTCAGTATGCTTGAGTTATGTCAAAAATAACCTAGGGAGTTATGGAAAAAAATGAAAATACTGTGAAAACTGAAGCAGAAAAAATAGTCACACAAAAATTCAAAAATGAAAAGATCCCAAGTGACTTTCAAAGTGAGCTATCAGCTTCTGGAGGATGAAAGCCTTGGGCAACAAGAGATGTACACTGACTGAACACAAACTTCCAGCATTAAGCAAGAAAGAACAAGAAAAACTATTTCAGTCAAGAACAACAATATACAAAAAAAGAGAATCACAGATCTTCCTGAGGTGATCAGAGAAAAAAAAACATGAAAATGTACAGCTAGGTAGGAATAACAAGAGGAATAATAGAATAATAGATTTGAAACAGATTCTTTGGTCATCAGGCCCAACCTCCTTGTTCAGTGCAGGATTCTAGATTGAAACATCTATCCTTGGATTGTACACATCCAATGAAATGGACCCCTTTACCTCTGGGTAATTGGTTCTGCTGTCAAAGAATCCTTACTATTAGGAAATTTATTTTAATATTAAGTCAGAAACTGCCTTTTCCTAACTTAAAATTATTATTTCACATCTTTCACTCAGAATTGAGAGAGCAAACTTCTTCATGACATCTTTTCAGGTGTTCAAAATATATGTATCTCACCTCACTCTTTTGTCAACACAAAATATATACAGAGACTTCAATCTGTCTTCATGGGCTTAGTTTTTATTCTCTTATAATTTTCACGGCTCTTCTCAGAAACTGTTCTAATTTGTCTCTACTTCCTTCTTAAGGGGTGGTTCCCAGATGTACTCAAGATAAAATATGATTTTTTTCAAAATAATTTTATTCAAAAATTTCATAGCAATAGTTAAAGTAAATCTACATATCTACATATTATTAAAATTCTCATTGCCATTACCATTAACTGGATGAAATAGTACATCATAGAGTAGGTTGGGCTGAAAGTTATTAAGTAAGCTGTTGTGGCTGCAGGTGGAATAGAAACTGGATCTATCTGGTGTTCATCAAATACTTTAGCCATTAATACCTTAGTCCTTGTCCATCCTGTTTTATTTTTGAAGTGTTTCCTACTCTGAAACTGAATGTAGACTGGCCTCCCCTTTAGTTAGTGGAGATCAGATAGATCAGTCCAGGCCTAGCTCTCAGGATAGGATATTAATCAATGTTTAAACAGTCTATGACAGCTTCCCATAACTCAATAGAGAATCCCACAAAAAATTATTATTTTTTTCTGTGGAAAATATAGCAATGTACAACATTTTGATTTTAAAAATTAAGCAATTAAAATAATATAAAATAAAATATAAAATAAAATAAAGTATAAAATAAAATATAAAATAAAATAAAATAAAGTATAAAATAAAATATAAAATAAAATAAAGTATAAAATAAAGTATAAAATAAAATATAAAATAAAATATAAAATAAAATATAAAATAAAATATAAAATAAAATATAAAATAAAATATAAAATAAAATGTAAAATAAAATATAAAATAAAATAAAGTATAAAATAAAATAAAAAATAAAATAAAAAATAAAATAAAATAAAAAATAAAATATAAAATAATATAAAATATAAAATATAAAATAAAAAATAAAATAAAATATAAAATAAAATAAAATAAAATATAAAATAATATAAAATATAAAATATAAAATATAAAATATAAAATATAAAATATAAAATATAAAATATAAAATATAAAATATAAAATATAAAATAAAATATAAAATATAAAATATAAAATATAAAATATAAAATATAAAATATAAAATATAAAATATAAAATATAAAATATAAAATATAAAATATAAAATATAAAATATAAAATATAAAATATAAAATATAAAATATAAAATATAAAATAATATAAAATATAAAATAATATAAAATATAAAATAATATAAAATATAAAATAATATAAAATATAAAATATAAAATAATATAAAATATAAAATAATATAAAATATAAAATATAAAATATAAAATATAAAATAAATATAAAATATAAAATATAAAATATAAAATATAAAATATAAAATAATATAAAATATAAAATATAAAATATAAAATATAAAATATAAAATATAAAATATAAAATAATATAAAATATAAAATATAAAATATAAAATATAAAATATAAAATATAAAATATAAAATATAAAATATAAAATATAAAATATAAAATATAAAATATAAAATATAAAATATAAAATATAAAATATAAAATATAAAATATAAAATATAAAATAATATAAAATATAAAATATAAAATATAAAATATAAAATATAAAATATAAAATATAAAATATAAAATAAAATATAAAATAAAATATAAAATACTTCAGCATAATTAAGCCATGTAGAAGGATAATTATTTTTAATAATATCATTTTTAGATTGTAAATACAATTTAATGGAGCATTTGTCAAACACTTTGCTGAAAGATATATTATGTTTACAGCATTCCCATAATGTATTAAACCCGTTACCAAATTTTTAAAAAATGAAGATAACACTTCCTTTTCTTTCTTTCTACTTTGAATATATTAACAGGATCCTGGGTTTTTGTTTTCTGATTATTTAAATCCACTTTTTTAAAGTACAAGATATCTTTAGTTTTACTTTTACTTAAAATAAAAAAAAATTGACCTTATAGGCTTCCTTCCTCCCAATAATCCTGCTATTTCCATTGTGTCAACTAAATCTTTCTTATTGATTAGTGTCAGATCAAGAATAACGAATCACCTTGTGTGTTCTCGGTCTACACAAAGTGAAATTTGTCAGCAATACAAGTTGGAAATTTCCCAGAAGGGTTGGGGTTGACAGTTTGTTTCCCAATAGCATATTTAAAGTTTCTCATCATTACAACATCATGACTCTTTGAAAGATGTTCAAGTTGTTTTTGTATGTATCATCCACTATTTTTCCATCACTAGAAAGGACAATAGTGAACCACAAAGTATAATATTTGTTCATCACTAATTTCAATTCAGATGCTCTTTAAACCACACAGAAGTTCATTCACTGGGATTTCTGAGTTGAAATTGATATTTTTAGAAACACCACTATAGTTTGTCTCTTATCTGCCCTGATTCTATTCCTTTCAAATAAATGATACCTTTGAACTGTTATTTGCCAGACATGGAAGTCATAACTATATCCAATTAATCATAATTGGCCTTCTGTTCTGAGAGGTCAATTTCATCCAGTTTACTTCTTAAATTTGGATCAATAATATATATAAATAAAGTACATGAACATAATGAGCAAATGTTATATCCATTTTTTCTCTGTATTCAGAATCCCCATTATAGAAACTCTCATTCTTTTTATAGATCATGACTCTGTCTGAGGTCCTTACTTTGGGGTTTTTATTTCCATCCTTCCATCCTTCCTGCAAAGTGAAAGATCTGGGTTAAGGTCAAATGTTAAGAAGACAAAGATATTGGTAATTCTCATATTAGTTGACCTTATAGTTGGCAATGAACATGTGATGATGAAGATTAGCCAAAACACCCATGTAAATAAAAGTGGTATATAATTGTGTTTTCTTGGGCTCAAGATTAGAGAAAATAGTCAATGCACCAAAGAGGATAAAAATTAGATTAATCCTAGGGAAAGGGCAATTACCAACTTAGAAAAATCATTAACTTTATCATCTTCCTGACAAAAATGATCAGAATAGTTAAACCAATGGTTTTTCCAATCTAACTGTGAAAAATGACTATGGAGACAGAACAAAGCAAAGAAGAAAAATGCCACCATAATTTGGAAGAAACAATCTTGGGTGAAATATGGACCACTCTTTATGTGATCATTAAGCAAAAGTTCATATTCATTTTTCCTTATTGTTGTTGATTAGTGCATTGGCCATATCAAAATACAGAATAAAACACAAAATATTATACAAAATAACCCATATATAAAAGTGGAATGCAAGAAACAGGTTAAATGAAAATAATAAGGAATACAATATTGTGTTTCTGAGTCACTCTGATGCCGAGGTGGCACTCTGAGCCGAGGTGGCGCAGTGGTTAGAGTGCAGTACTGCGGGCCACTTCAGCTGACTGCTAACTGCAGTTCGGCGGTTCAAATCTCACCGGCTCAAGGTTGACTCAGCCTTCCATCCTTCCGAGGTGGGTAAAATGAGGACCCGGATTGTTGGGGGCGATATGCTGACTCTGTAAACCGCTTAGAGAGGGCTGAAAGCCCTATGAAGCGGTATATAAGTCGAACTGCTATTGCTATTGCCTCATATATTTTGAGCATGTGAAGTGAGCACTGGAGTGAACTACAGAATAATACCATTCTTGAACCATTAGATGGAATTATAAGGAAAAGACAAACATAGAATATACATTAAGGAGAACATCAAAATGTCTTTGGAATTGCTATAAATTATGACTGGAAACAGGTTGAAATAATGGGAATTTTTATATAGTATTTTGTATATAATATATAGTCAACAGACATTAGACCTGATATGATGGCACCCAGCTGGATAACTAATATGGGATTACAGTTCCATATTTCTGATACTGAAATTTCTATTGTTGTAACTATTGCAACTCTCAGTTAATGGGAATGGAATGGTGGCAAGAGCTTTTATTTATATTGCAATTTAAATTAAAACCCAAGTAAATATTATCTCTGATAATAAAGACCCTTCTTCCAAATGGAGAAATTTAAGAAAAGTAATTTTAAAATGGATGTTACATAATATATATATATTCCTGTTTGGAAGCAATGAACTAGTGGGTCATTCTATCCTAGAGCATGTGTCCTTCCTTTTCTCTTGCCCTTCAAACTGTTTTCATTCCTGACTCTCATGCATGTTGCCAATAATCTGTGTTCAATAAGAAGATACTTGAGGCTGAGCCTAATACATCAAAGTCAACACCTAAAAGTTTCAGATGAAAGTTTTCCACAGATCCCTCAGTGTAGTGTAAATGTGTAACCCTCAGCAACACTTAAAGAAATCATTCCTCATTCAAAATTCATTATATTGTAGCTGCAGTTTTATTAGGGAACTGGTCGTTCCTATTGATTAACCTGAGGATGTTGTGGAAACCTGAGACAAATGGAAAGTGCCCTCAAGAGCAAACTGTGAGTTCAGAACAGTACATAAACACAAATGGAAAGAATGGAGCATTTGGCTTTTTGCACGTACCATAATAAATAATAATGCACAATTGGGTTGGTGGCTAGATATCCGTCCTCTGTGTCCCAGTAGTGGAAGCAACAAACTTTACCTGACAATAAACTTCTGTAATCCTTCAGGCCTCTGAAAAAATGAAGTTCCAGATCTTTTCTACTGCTACCAATATTTTCACAGTTGTGAATAAATCTACACCAATTCATGCAGGACCTTTAAAAACAAAAGAACATCTATTTTAACAACTTGCTTGAAACTAAAAAAGATTAGCCTTGTATTTTGTCCAGATGTCCACACTTCATTTCATATGCTGATTAAGAACTAGCACTATTTCCTAGCAAGGAGGAGCTTTTGGATATACATCACTAAGATGAACACAAATTCATTTTATTTGTGACATCGTTTTGTTTATCTTTCATACTACTATCCCTGTGCTGATACAAAATATAGATGCCTTTAGTAAAATAGCAGGATATTCTGTTAATTGGTCCACTTAAGAGGTGTTGATTCCATATTTGTACCAATTGCATTAAATATTTATATATGTGTATACTAAACATAACATACATAAAATATACAGAGTTTTTTTTCAGCTGTCATTAGATGAGAATCAGTAAACCTTGCCTTTGGGGAAAGGTAAACGTTTTCAAAATGAATATTATTCCCAGATTAATTTGTTTTCTGGGAGGATTTCCTGTTTATTTTCTGATTTATTTTCCCCAGAAAATAAATATTACTTTAAAAATTTTTGGGAGAGAATTTCTTTGATACTAAGACTATCTTTGTAGGAAATGCAATTACCAATTAATGGGGGAGGATTTGGACTCTTTTCTTTTTCTTTTTAAATGATTGTGGATGATCACTTAAATATGACCCAGCAACTCCTTGGTTGTATAAATAGAGGCATAGAATCAAAATCACATGAAATATTAATACTGCTTTATAAAAACTTAGTAAAACTGCACCTGAAATACAGCATCCAGCTTTGGTCACCACATTACAAAAAAGATGTTAGGGAGGGAGGGAGGGAGGGAGGGAGGGAGGGAGGGAGGGAGGGAGGGAGGGAGGGAGAGAGAGAGAGAGAGAGAGAGAGAGAGAGAGAGAGAGAGAGAGAGAGAGAGAGAGAGAGAGAATATCATCTTTGTTTGGGTAACCAATAAATAATTTAGCAATTATTTTATAAAATATACTAAAACTCTAATATTTCTAGAAACATGTCAATTAGAAAGTTATGGGATGGAATGTTTAAAACAAGATTTGACCTTTTTTCCGTGTCAAATTGACTCTATGGCAAAACTCAATGTTACAAATTGGGAGAAGAATGGTGATCTCCCATGTCACTGAAAATGACTCTGGGCAAAACACAAAGATCAAATAAAAAACAAGAAATAGAAAATGTAAATATAAAATATAAAAATCTAGATTAATAAATATCATAAAAGTTAAAGATAAAAACCATGAGAGAGAGAGAGAGGGAGGGAGGGAGGGAGAGAGAGAGAGAGAGAGAGAGAGAGAGAGAGAGAGAGAATAACAATAATCACCTTAACAATGAAGTCATTTTGACTTTAAGCCAACTGACAGATGATGTAGATGAATTTTTAACATAGTAACATAGAGGTAAGAGATAAATATCATCTATCACATGTAACCCAATTGCAATATTTACAATTACATTTGTTAATAGCATTTTTAGACCAGTAGCATTTTCAGGTTTTGAATCACCTGAGATAACCTGTCAGGCTCAAAAGGCCGATACCAGATGTGAAGTTTCAATTAAATAGATTTATTGCTCATGCCTATGCACAGAATATTCTCAACTAACATTTAGCACCTGCTGGAAGTTACTGTAGGTAAAGATCAATGGAATTTACAATGAATTGTAAATAGTATATTTGTGGCTACGTAGGAATTCTAGGCTGATGCCTTTTTTGATCCTGCTCCCCTGCTCTGCCACCTCTTCTCTAAAAAAGCATACTATTAGTGTTTAAAGGTGTTTGTTATCAATATATTGATTTGAATGCAGATGTAAAGAAATAAGTGGTATAAAGAATTAAAGGTTCCTATATTGTCTAGACCAGTGTTTTTCAACCTTTTTTGTGCAAAGGCACACTTTTTTCATGAAAAAAATCACGAGGCACACCACCATTAGAAAATGTTTAAAAAAAATAACTCTTGCCTATATTGACTATATATAAAGTGTTTTTCCCACGGCACACCTTACACTATGTCACGGAACACTAGTGTGCCACGGCACAGTGGTTGAAAAACACTGGTCTAGACAATGAGGCAGTATCTTAACTTCTATAGCAAGAGCATAAATTGACCTCAAATTATGATTATACAGCAAAAAACTATTTAGAATTTATTGGATTCAATTATATTTACGCAGGAAAGGCCATCAAAAAGAGTACTTTGTTGTATATGTAATAAGCATAATGCTTCTTTAAAATGTATGTTTCTATAATGTTCTCTACATCAAATTGTGGCAAAAAAAAGGATTCTATAAATATGATTGCATGATAAACAGCTATCATTTTCAGAAAATAATATTCTTTTGAACTACATATGTAGTTCTTGGAATTTGACAATTGAGCAATGTAAATGGTTTGTCTATGTCCTTACTATGACCAAAAGTCTGATATTACAGCATTGGAATTTTGTTAAAGCACTTATTATATGTTCTTTTCATGTCTCCTTTGACAATGTATTATTTCCATGAGTCTTGTGTTCCTTTTTGGTTATTAATTAAAAAGAAATAAAATATAAATGAAAAATAACTTAGGTTTGTTCAAAATAAAAGAAAAACGTTCAATTTGTCAACTGCACAATAAACACAGCAGCCAGCTAACAAATAACCAGAGAAAAGACCCAGCTATTCATTTTTATTTTGGCTCAGACTTCTTCAAGACAGTGGCATATATTCCACAAAGCAATTCTGAAGATGAGAATAAATGAGTAGAATTGCAGCTTGAGACTGACAGAAATATAATCAGGAAATGCCTAAATGAGTTTAAATCTCCAGAGACAATGAATTTCATTTTAGGATACTGAAGGAACTAGTTTATTATCTGGTGGAATATTTATGTATTTCCTTTGAGAAATCCCAGAAAATAGCTGAAGTTCCAGTTGGCTGATGGGAGAAAAATGTAATCCCTATTTTCCAAAAGATATAGAATCATCAGGGAACTATATGTACAATGAAAAACAAAGTAAATAGATAAAGTTATATATCTTGGTTACAATGTTTAACAAAAATGGGGAAATGTTGTGTATTACTTATAAAAATGTAATCGTTGTAGGTCTATTGCATGGGAAGAATGTTTGTCAAAAGAAGCCAAAATAGCGGGATATAAGAAACTGTTCCTACCCTCTTGGTTACATGGATGTGAGAGTTGGCCTATCAGGAGAAACATAAAAGAAAGTTGAATGCATGGGCAACACATGAACAAGGAAGAATGACAGCACATAATGATGATGATATTACCTAAATGCCAAGGTATTCTCATGACACAAGTACCTAATTGTGTCTTTTTGCATAATTATTGTTATCAGGCTTGTTAAGGATAGTGCTGGTATAATAGAATAAGTAGTTCAGAAATGGTAAAATAATAACAATTTTATAGAAAGTAATAGTTCTTTATTCTGTATTGGTCATACCCAACACAATGGTGTTCTGTTCTAGACATCACATTTTAAGTAGGATTCTAACAAAGTTCAATAAGTTCAGCAATTGACAGTGGGGTCTAGAAACTAAATTCTGTGAGAAAAACTGAATAAACTCTATTTGAGAAGAGAAAATTAAGGAGAGAAAAACACACTTCTAGTATGAAATAATGCCACGAGGAATAAAGCCTACACTGTTATCCATCACTTTAGAATCAAAAGGACAGAATAATGGGTGCCAGTTAGAAGAAGGCAGATTCAATATTACAACATGAACATTGCCCTCCTAACATTATTAGCAATTATTAGCAATTCAACAGTGGAACCAATTTTCAAGGGAAGTAGTAAATTTAGCTTCATGGCATATTCAACTGAAGAACAGACAGCTTCTTGATTCCTGCAGTCATCAGGGAAGTAGACTCAATACTGATAGTCCCTTTCCATCTCTCCCATTTTAAGTTTATATATTTAGAGTGTGTCACATTTGAGGAAGGCTAAGCTAGAATAACCCTGCACATTTATCTTGGGAGTCAGTGTTAATTCAATTCTGCTTACTGCAGAGGAGACATGTTGTATAATATTACAGAGCCATTTAGTATCTTACAGTATCAACAATACTGATGAAGGTCACAGATAAATTTACTTACAGCAAGCCAGTTTTTGCAGTTACTTGATAGCATTAAAAAAAAGGAATAACAGCACTTTAAATAAATATATCTTTAGTTATTTAAAGTAAAAACATTATTCACATTTGTGGTTAAGATTTGGATTATTTAACAAGACTTGTATTAGGGAATTTGATTTGGTAATTTCAGTATGTCAGCAATGCTAAAAAAGTATCAATTTTAAATTGGATTATAAATTAACATTAATGGCATAATTCTTCTAAAGCTAGTAAAACCATATTTGTTTTATTCAGTAGTGGGTTTCAAAAAAATTTGGAACCTCTTCTGTAGGTGCGGCCTGCTTTCTGGGTCCACTGGTGGAACCTCTTCTAACCAGTTCAGTAGATTTGACGAACCCGTTCTACTGAATAGATGCAAACTGGTAGGAACTCACCTCTGGTTTTATTGCACAAATATTTGAGGTACATTTGAGGGTATATTGTTCACCAGATTTTAGAGGTAGTCACTTGTCATGTTTTTGAGATAACTCATCTGAAGCCTGAAAAAAAGGGAAAAGGAGCTGCCAGACCATTTTTATTTATCTTTTTGTATCTGAAGTATGTATTTAACAAACCTTAGTAACATATTTATTTGGATTTCACAATGGAAGTTCACTTTGGTTCCTAACATTCAAACTTTGAATAAATCTTTTATTGTATCCAATGTCCTCTTTTTGCTGAAAATTTGAAATTCTCCGGTTTCCAATTAATTTATTTTCCTGCTAAAAGAATTATTAGGCAAAAGATCTAGGATATGGATCATCATAAAGGCAGAAGATACTTTCCACTTATTTATATTTTGGGGTGTCAGATGTATCCTGGCCTCATCTTTTTTCACATTAACTAGATTATCTTTAGTCTGACTCAGTTCAATGCATTTCAATTCCCACTGCTATTAAGGCAAATATCAAAACATTATCACTTAAAATCAGCCCTAGTTATTTGGGTTAGAAGTCGAAAGAATTATACTTATTTTTTTTCCTCACATTACATGAGCTTAATCATTATTATGATTTCTTACAATGTTCCGGTTGTAGTTTTGAACTGGAGGATTCTGGCACTTAAAAATGGTAAAAAGTATCTTCCTTATTTCTCAGATTGCTAAATTAGCACAGAAGATTTCCAGATGCTCTCAGGACTAGTAGTCCTGAAAAATATGATGGAAATAACATCAGGTACATGTTTTCTACAAATATTAGCATGGTGCACTATTCTTAGCTGAAGAATCTAACAAAATAAAATTCAATGGTGAAAAAAGTAAAGTTTAGGCAACAAAATGCATAGGTACAGTGTATGAGGTACATTGCTCAATAGTAGTAACTGTGAGAGGGATCTTGGAGTCCTAGTGGACAACCATGTAAATATGAGCCAGCAGTGTGCAGCAGCTGCCAAAAAAGCCAACAGAGTTCTAGGCTGCATAAACAGAGGGATAGAATCAAGATCACGTGAAGTGTTAATACCACTTTATAATGCCTTGGTAAGGCCACTCTTGGAATACTGCATCTGGTTTTAGTTGTCACAATGTGACAACTAAAAGTTGTTGAGACTCTAGAAAGAATGTAGAGAAGAGCAATAAAGATAATTAGGAGACTGAAGGCTAAAACATATGAAGAACAGTTGCAGGAACTGGGTATGTCTAGTTTAATCAAAAGAAAGAGTAGGGGAGACATGATAGCAGTGTTCCAATATGTCAGGGTCTGCAACAAAGAAGAGGGAGTCAAGCTATTATCCAAAGCACCTGAAGGTAGAACAAGAAGCAATGGGTGGAAACTAATCA
The DNA here is from genome assembly GCF_051295495.1 of Thamnophis sirtalis. Classification (NCBI taxonomy): domain Eukaryota; kingdom Metazoa; phylum Chordata; class Lepidosauria; order Squamata; family Natricidae; genus Thamnophis; species Thamnophis sirtalis. Next base: position 133,899,024 of record NW_028261381.1, on the reverse strand, counting down.
AGAAGAGAAGCAACTTAAAACTACTGACAGTTAGAACAATCAATCAGTGGAACAATTTGTCTCCAGAACAGAAGTGGTATACAGCAGGTTCTGACCAGTTCTGGAGAACCAGTAGCAGAAATTTTGAGTAGTTCAGAGAACTGGTAAATACCACTTCTGACTGGCCCTGCCCCCAAGTATTCTCTGCCTTCTGAATCCCAGCTGATTGGGAAGAAATTGGGATTTTGCACTAACCTTCTCCTGGAGTGGGGTGGGAATGGAGATTTTACAGTATTCTTCCCCTGCCACATCCACCAAGCCATGCCCACCAAGCCAATTCAAGCCCACCAAGGCATGCCCACAGAACCAGCAGTAAAAAAAAGAAATTAATCCCACCACTGCTCCAAAAATTGTGAATGCTCCAACACTGGAAGTTTTTAAGAAGATGTTGGATCTAAGATACACAAATCTTGTGAAAATTAAGCTGCTTTGTATGTAGGCAATGCTTGGATCAGAGGCTGCTTCAGAATATTTTCTAATTAACTTATCAATATGGAGCAAATTGATTTTACTATGCTATTATTCAGACAGGAAATTTGATTAAGAAATTTAAATTTAATTTATGTTAGTTTATACATTGTTCTTTTAAAAGTGATGATAAAGTTTGCATCACAATTCTACTGTGCTATTTGGAATAAATTTTAATGTGGGAAAATAAGATGAAAATTAAGAACAATGTAAACAATAGCACTTTAGCACTAATTGCATTTAAGGAAGATTGCCAGATGCAGCTCAGAATATTTTCCTTTTAAAATATAACATAGACTATATATGCATACTTAACAAAGTATTCTTCTCGTGGTAAAAACTTTATGAAGAGTGATGAAAATGAGTTTGAAATAATAAGACAAATTAATTGAAATAATAATAATAATAATAATAATAATAATAATAATAATAATAATAATAATAGCTTTACCTTATCGTGGTGAAGAGGTTTGCATGCTCTAATGATCCTAAGCTGAACAGGTGCAACCATATCAGACAGGTCTTAGGTGAAGGGCCAGATAAAATTTTCTCCACAACCCATTCAAACATGGTGAATACGAGAAAAATAAAATTTATGCCGGCTGAACTGTCGCCCTGATTAAAAAGGGTTCTGTTGGATGCTATGGCTCCTGGCCATTCTGCACAAAATGAGCTACAGGGCTCAGCTCTCTCTGCTAGGCATCCAGGACATTGAACTGACAAGCTACTGGAAGAAAAAGCAAAAAAGCGAAAAATCTGGACTAGGGAAGAAAACATCTCTATTATGGAAGCTCATATGAGTCTGAGCCAGCAAAACATGGATTTCAAAAACGAATGTATCAGATTTGGAAGATGAAGCACATGGACTGTGATATCAGTGAACAAAGGCTAATGGACCAATGATGTGTAATTTTGAGCCACAAATTTTTCACTACAGCAGAATTAACAGGAATCAAAGAGAAAGCAACTAATGGTATGAGTATACACACAAAGAAGAGTAACATCAAGAATGATTTGCGGACTCAAAAGCAAACTGAGGAAGAAAAGGAGGAAGAAGCTGCTGAAATGAGTGAAGATAAAGAACAAGGAAGCACTGAAGAGCAAGTACCAACAGATAGTGCTCTATTAGCTGAGAAAATAAAGCATCAAATGGAACATGCTGAAAGAACACATTTGCCAAAGCTGAACCAAGTGAACCGGAAAGAATTGAGAAATGTACTAAAAACCGTCAATGAGGCTGTGCAAACCATTCAAACTACTACATTAGCTGAAACAAACCAGCTGATGTATGCAGCAGCCTTCATAACCACCAAAGAATTGGGTTTGAAAATACAAAAGAACCAAAGAGGCAAGAAGGGGAAGCCTAAGTGGAAAATTTGGTTGGAACTGAAGATCAAAAAATTTCGTGGAGACTTGAGCAACTTGAAGAACCTAAGTCAAGGTCAGCTAAAGAACAAGCAGGTCAAAAGCAGCCTGGAAGCAAGCTATGATTTGGAGAATAAGGAGATTGCAGTAGTAATTGAAGAGCTGAAGCAGAGAGTTGTTGCCATTGCTGAAAAGATTAAACGGTATGAAAATTGAGTATTTCAGTTCAAGGAAAATTCACAGTTCAGAATAAATCAGCACCAGTTTTATAAGAGCTTAGAAAGTGGAGATAGAGTAACAAAAATGAAAAGCCTGATAAAGAGAAAGCTCTGAAATTATGGAAGAATATGTGGGAAAACAACAAGAAGCACAACAGAAATGCAAAATGGATCAAACGGATTGAGGAGTCTATTAAATTGCATAAAATGGAAGCTGTGAAAATAACAAAAGAAATGGTGCAAAGACAGTCAAGAAAAGTGAAGAACTGGAGTGCACCTGGACCAGATGAATTACATGGCCTTTGGTTAAAGGCACTTACAAGTGTGCACAAAAGATTGGCAGCCCAAATGATCAGATCTTAAAAACACCTGAAAATGATGAATGGATGAAAACTGGAAGAGTTGAGTTGAGTTGAGTTGAGTTGAGTTGCGTTTATTTATAGGCCGCCCTTTTCCCTGAGGGGACTCAGGGCGGCTAACAACTTATGGGAGGGGAAGACATACAATAACATAAAAATACAGTATGTAATTAAGATCAAACAACATTCATTCAACATTCGGGCGGGGGCAAACTATGGTCTTTACCCCCAGGCCTGGCGGGATAGCCAGATCTTGAGGGCTGTGCGGAAGGTCTGAAGGGTGGTGAGGGTACGAATCTCCATGGGGAGATCGTTCCAGAGGGTCGGAGCTGCTACAGAAAAGGCTCTCCTCCGCGTAGTTGCCAGCCGGCACTGGCTGGCAGATGGCACTCGGAGGAGGCCTAATCTGTGAGATCTTATGGGTCGAGAGGAGGTAATTGGCAGGAGGCGGTCTCCCAAGTACGCAGATCCACTACCATGGAGGGCTTTATAGGTAGTAAGAAGCACCTTGAAGCGCACACGGAGGTCAACAGGTAGCCAGTGCAGCTCGCGGAGGATAGGTGTTATGTGGGCGAACCGAGGTGCACCCACGATCATTCGCGCGGCCGCATTCTGGACTAGCTGAAGCCGCCGGATGCTCTTCAAGGGCAGCCCCATGTAGAGCACGTTGCAGTATTCCAGCCTAGAGGTCACGAGGGCGCGAGTGACTGTTGTGAGAGCCTCCCGATTCAGGTAGGGTCGCAACTGGCGCACCAGGCGAACCTGGGCAAATGCCCCCCTGGTGACAGCCGACAGGTGGTGATCAAAGGTCAGCTGTGGATCCAGGAGGACTCCCAAGTTGCGAACCCTGTCTGAGGGGTGTAAATTTTGACCCCCCAGCCTGAGCGTTGGAACACTAACCAAATTTTTGGGAGGGAAACACAACAGCCACTCGGTCTTTTCTGGGTTGAGTACAAGCTTGTTAGCCCGCATCCAGTCCCTAACGGCTTCAAGACCCCGGCTCATCACGTCCACCGCTTCATTGAGTTGGCACGGGGCGGACAGATACAGCTGTGTATCGTCCGCATATTGGTGGTATCTTATCCCGTGCCTCCGAATGATCTCGCCCAGCGGTTTCATGTAGATGTTAAATAGTACGGGGGACAGGACCGACCCCTGCGGCACCCCATATGATAGGGGCCTCGTGGTCGATCTCTGACCCCCGACCAACACCGACTGCGACCTGTCCGAGAGGTAGGAGGAGAACCACTGCAAAACAGTGCCTCCCACCCCCACCTCCCGCAGTCGTCGCAGAAGGATACCATGGTCGATGGTATCGAAAGCCGCCGAGAGGTCGAGGAGAACCAAGATGGAGGCATGGCCTCCATCCCTGGCTCTCCAGAGATCATCGGTCAATGCGACCAAAGCGGTTTCTGTGCTGTAACCAGGTCTGAAGCCGGACTGGAAGGGGTCCAGGTAATCGGCTTCCTCCAAGGACCGCTGGAGCTGGTAGGCCACCACCTTCTCAACAACCTTCCCAATAAAGGGGAGGTTGGAGACTGGACGGTAGTTGTTAAGTACGGCTGGATCCAAAGATGGTTTCTTCAGGAGGGGTCTCACCACCGCCGTTTTAAGTGCGGCGGGGAAGTGCCCCTCCCGAAGCGAGGCGGTAATAACCGCTTGGATCCAGCCCCGTGTCACCTCCCTGCTGTTAGCAACCAGCCAGGAGGGACACGGGTCCAGTACACAGGTGGAGGCACTCACAGCCCTCATGGCCTTGTCCACGTCCCCGGAAGTAACATCCTGAAACTCAACCCAGCGATGGTCAACCAAATCGTCCTCTCGTGCCTCGGCTGGTTCTGCAAAGGTGGAGTCCAAATCCGACCGAAACCGAGCAACTTTGTCCGCCAAGAACTGGGCATAATCTTCAGCCCTACCCTGCAAGGGGTCCCCCGTATCCCTCTTATTTAAGAGGGAGCGGGTTATCCTAAACAGGGCGGCTGGACGGGACTCGGCGGACGCAACCAAGGTGGCAATATAAGATCTCTTTGCTGCCCTAAGTGCCCTGATGTAATCCTTGGTGCAGGTTGTTAAAAGTGCTCGGTTCGGTTCGGATTTATCGGACCTCCACAGGTGCTCTAGGCGTCTCCTCCGGCGCTTCCTCTCCCGGAGCTCCTCGGTGAACCAAGGAGGCCTCCAGGATCCGCCGCCTCGGAGGGGCCGTAGTGGCGCAATCCAGTCGAGGGTCTCTGATGCTGCCGAATGCCAGGCGGCAGCCAGAGTCTCTACCGGACTGTGGGCGAGAGTATCATTTTTGATCCAAAAAGATAAAGAAAAAGGAAAGGCTCCTGGAAACTATAGGCCAATCACCTGTTTGCCAACAACATACAAGCTCCTTACTGGTATCATTGCAAACCAAATTTATGGATACTTGGAAAGAAATGACTTGCTTCTCACAGAACAGAAAGGATGCTGCAAAAATTCAAATGGAACAAAGGACCAACTTCTGATTGACAAGCTAATCCTAAAGAATTCAAAAAAAGATGAACCAAGCTGTTCATGGCTTGGATAGACTATAAGAAAGCGTTTGATTCAGTTCCCCACAGCTGGATCCAGAAATGCCTGAAAATCTTTGGCATCAGCAGCAACATATAAAAATTCATGGAAACTTCAATGAACCTCTGGAAAACGAAGCTTATGGCTAATGGAGAACTAGGTGAAGTTGAAATTAAATGAGGCATTTTCCAGAGCGATTCCCTTTCACTCCTACTTTTTATACTCTCAATGCTACCATTGACAACCATTTTGAAGAAGGTGAACTGTGGAAATGAATTTGCAAAGAAAGGACTGAAAATTTCACACTTGGTGTACATGGATGATTTGAAGCTGTTGGGTAAAACAAAAGCTAAACTGAATTTATTAATTGAAAGCACAAAACAATTTAGCCAAGACATTGGTATGCAGTTTGGAATTGACAAATGTGCAACAATGGCAACCAAAGCAGGCAAGGTCATAGACGATGATGGAATAAAACTTGAGAGTGAGGAAATGATAAAGGCAGTAAAACCAGAAGAAGGCTACAAGTACTTGGGGATTGTAGAGGCCTCTGACTTAATGCATAATAAAGTCAAGGAATTAACTCCAGCCAAGTACATTTGGCGAATTTGCAAGATATTAAAGTCCAAATTGAGTGGAGGAAACATCATAAAAGCCATAAATAGCTGGGCTATACCTGTGATCTGATACTCTGCAGGAATAATTGACTGTACCCAGTTGGAGTTGGACAATTTGGACAGAAAAACAAGGAAGCTTATGACAATGAATCATGCTTTGCACCCTAAAAGTGATGTTGACCGATTATATCTACCAAGAGCAGAGGGTGGTCGAGGACTCCTACAAGTAAAACAGACTTTGGAAGAAGAAAAACACAGCTTGAATGATTACATCCAGAAAAGTGAAGAACCAATGATTAAGGAAGTAAATAAAGGAGTTCTTTTAAAGACAACTAAGTCAAAAGCTGAATATAAGAAAGAAGTAATTGAGAAGCGAGCTGAAAATTGGAAAACAAAGCTATGCATACCCAATACTTGAAAAGTATTGAAGGCAAAGTTGACCAAAAGCTAAATTGGAACTGGTTAAGATCAAGAGCACTGAAAAAAGAAACAGAAGGCTTTATTTTGGCAGCTCAAGAACAAGCCTTAGCCATAAACTGCATGAAGGCAAAAATTCAACATGTTACCACCAACAGCAAATGTTGCCTCTGTAATAAGAAAGACAAGACAGTCGACCACTTGATCAGTGAGTGCACCAAAATTTCACAAACTGACTGCCTGCAATACCATGACCGTGTTGCTAAGATCATTCACTGGAAATTGTGCCAAAAGTTTGGATTTGAGTACAGCAAAAACCACTAGGAACATCAGGTTCAGAAGGTTTTAGAGAATAAGAAAGTCAAGATCTTGTGGGACTTCAGAATTCAGGCTGACAGGCACTTGACCCACAACACACTTGACATAACAATAGTTGAAAAGAAAAAAAGTATGGTTCATTGACATTGCAACACCTGGAGATGCACGAATTGAAGATAAACAGCAAGAAAAAAACACAAAGTACCAGGAGTTGCAAATTGAAGTTGAGCGACTGTAGAAAAAGAAATTGTGTGTTGTCCTGATTGTAATTGGAGCCCTTGGAGCATTACCTAAAGGGCTACCTCACTATTTGGAAATTTTAAATTTATCAGACTTGAACATTCTGATTCTACAAAAACAGCTTATATCTTCCAAGATTACCTTAACAGTTCCTAGGTCTTTGGTTAGGACTCGAGCTGTTGAGCTACCAATCAGCCCCAAAGGCTGTGAATCTCACCAAAGATTAACCACATAGTAATATTAATAAACAAAACAAAACCAGAAACTTAACTAAATCTACTTTATATTCAAACCTCTTCACAGCTTTCTAAAACTTAACAACAATCAATATTTCTTTTGCTGATGAATCCTAAACATTTTTCCCCATATAACCAAACTACCTCAAATACTATGTATAAATAGATATAGATGTAGATTTATGCATATGTGTTTGTATGTTTGTTTACATGTGTGCCTGCACACACACACACACACACACACACACACACACACACACACACACATTTATTGGTATTTTTTTTTAAAGATGGTAGACTGCTAGGGTGTTATTTTATTATAGGAAATGCATTTGGATCATCTAAAGTAGATGGCTTGAAGCATGTAATAGATTGTCTTGTTTAACTAAGGGCATACAACATATATGTCTAGCATCTTATCAAAGATTTGGCTGTTTTTAATTAAAGAGGTTATTTTAATAAGTCAGACATGCAATGCCTGAGGGAAGCACTGTGCAATGTTTTATCGAGTAAAACATTTAAGGAGTTCAAAAAGAAATAATTTATTTCCTGCCAGCCCATGGTTTAGTGAAGGTGAATAGAGGGGAACAAATCATGTGGGATTATTATTATGGTTGGTCACACAGCCACCAGATGTTTATACTGGATTTGGAATTTTTATCTTTCAAGAAAGTAGTGGGGGGGATAACAAAATGCAAAGGCCTTGAAATAGAAGTAGAATGATTGTGGCAGAAGAAAGCAAATTAATACAATTTGTAGTAGGTGGCTTGGGCACAATCCCAAAAACATATGGAGTACCATTTGAATACCTCTGACATTCACAAAATCACTATCAGTCAATTGCAAATGTCAGTTTTACTTAGAACAATTTGCATTCTACAATAATATCTTTAACACAATTGAACATCATTTGCCTGTCCTAGGTCCTTGGGAAAGACTTGATACCTAATCCAATCTAAACATCTGGCTGACTGTGCAACCAACCATAATAATTCTTATTTGAAAGGGAGATTGATTCATTAGAACATTTGTTGGAAAAGAGTTTAAGTTGCATGACTGTTTCCATTAAATTATTATTTCACTTGTATTTTCTTTTTCTTATTCTTAATTTTCTTTTACAAGAAAATAGATGTGATTCAACTTGTCAATATGCTGTTCTTTTTTCAGGTCTAGAAATTCCCCAGTAACAAAACCAGTGCTGAAACATGACAATGAGGGTTTTATTTACATTTGGAAATAAAAATCCTGGTTCACTTTTGTTCAACTTGGTTGCTTGCAGTAACTTTGTGTAAAATGCCGAACTGCATTCTTTGAGCCTAATACTTCCAAGGGGCTATGGACCATATATAACTGAAGAAACTCTGGGGCTCATCTGTCACCTTCCATACAAAGGTCTGTTGCTCTCCATGGAAAGAAAAGTTTGAGAAAGAAAAAGGATACCTTAGAATGCCCTAAAACATTTCTGAGGCAAACTGAAATGGGAAAATAAGGTTCCTGCTTGATATTTTAAAAATTAAATTGCTTCTGAGTCAGGTGATGTACAGGATTCTCTGTCTCTCTCTGTGTGTCTCTCTCTGTCTCTGTTTCTTTCTCTGACATATTTTGAGTTACAGAATTTAGCAACACTGTTAATAATACTCGCAGGAGCAGACCTTTAATCATTAAGAACAATATAAAAATCCTACTGTAGAACCGATTTCCCTAACCTAGTGCCCTTCAGACGTGTTGGGTTTACAAATCTGATCCTTCCTAATCAATCTGGCATAAGAAAGGCTGATGTGATGGATGCCTATTTACAACTCAGTTCCCCTGAAGGCAGTACTGCTTTCTCCCATGCAACTGTGGATAAGATTGCATCTAAACTCCCTTGCCTTTCATCCTGATGATATTTAAGTATTTATTATTTAAAAATCAATAGACAAGAAAGCTTCATTTATAATGTAATATAAGTTTTACTTTTCCAACTTTTAGATGCATAAGATATTATGTATGGAGTCTTTGGTACTGTCCGAGTTTGTTTGTTTTTTGGCAGATGCTTCATTACCCAACTAGGTAACATCATCAGTGCTAGTGAGTGCGGTTTTCCCTCCTGTTTATATAAAGTAGCTTGCCCTGCCAATCTTGATGGGGATGTGGTTTTCTCCTTGGTAGTTCCTTATTTAGGGTATTGTTTTATATTTGATTGTTTCTCTGGTGTTAATCCCTGCTTATTGGCTGCAGGAGAGGGGTGTTCTGTCTCCCCCTTCTTAGCTTTTTGTTGTCTCTTTTGAATTGTGTGTAAATATGTCTATTGATGGCTTATTTGTCTAAATGCCAAGCTTCTAGGAATTCCCTAACATTTTTGGATTTGGCTTGATTTAGGCTGCGCACAGGTTTCCACCTGAAATTGTGGTTGAATCTGTCCATGTGTTTTGTGAGAAGCTGTCTTTGTGTTTTTGACTGGTAGGTGGTTTGAATGAAATCTGCTAGTTCTCCTCCTGCCTCCTACATAATGGCCATTCTAGATCTTATACTGTACACTGTGGCTGACTTCATTTTCTTTTCCTTGGATTACTGGGCCTTTTGGTTTACCTAAGATATCTTGGAAGCATTTATTTACTTTGTGTGCCACCAGTGATACTGTGTGGTAATAGTCTGTTAGTTGTTTCTGACAAGTTTTTGAGGTATGGTAGTGTTATCCCTTTCATAGAATAGAATAGAATAGAATAGAATAGAATAGAATAGAATAGAATAGAATAGAATAGAATAGAATAGAATAGAATAGAATAGAATTCTTTATTGGCCAAGTGTGATTGGATACACAAGGAGTTTGTCTTTGGTGCATAAGCTCTCGATGTACATAAAAGCTATAAGTGATAAATCATGATCATAATCATAAAATACATTCATCATAAATCATAAGATACAACACTTAGTGATAATCATAGGATACTAAACAAGCAACCAACATAAATCATACAAGGAAACTAAACAATATAAATCATAAAGATACAAGGAACAAAGTAAAAAGTAGGTTGTGTTAGTTGTGCTGTTATGGGTTGAGTAGTCAGATACTATTTTAATAAAGTTGTATTGGTCCATCCATGATGTTGTACAAGCAGTTGGGTTTTGAGTGGCTACAACATTGGTACTCATTTGATAATGATTTTACACAGTTCCTCTTCTGGGAAATTGGGTTGTTACTTTGTTTTTTTTAAATGCCCTCACATCTTGAAAAACAAAAACAAAAAAAATCCTACTTGATCTACTCACATGTTTCATGTGGCCCCCACTGCTTGGTATCATTTTATTCAATATCTAATACAGTTTCTTATTTAGTTCCTAAGCGGATGGGCTGTAGACATTTGTAAAGTGCTATGTTTTATGTAAAAGCATGGCTGCAATTGTTAATGATAAATCCTAGCACCTAACCTGTTTTTCCTATTAGCCCCAGATAATTATTTTTTGAAATTGGCTGTGATCTCAGCTGATCTATGTTTTGCCCAATGAAGAATAATTACAACCAAACTAATATGTGACTGCCATTTGGGAATAGGATGAGCTCCATAATGAAGGATATGCTTATGTCATGCTAATACTTTAGAAATGTAAGCTTGTATTTTGCCTTTCGGTGTAGTTGCAGCTTGGCTGAAGGGCCATTTTAGGCATTATTTCTTAAATTAATGTCCTGTTATTATGCTGCAGCGCTTTCCCATTTAACTATTGCTTTTTAAATTTCTTTTCCCTTTACATTATTTTCTTTACAGGCCTGCAGTTGGCAACTATTAAGTAGAGTACTTAAAATCATGTATTTAAACAAAGTAGAGGCTATGTTGCAGGGTGTAAGTGGATAGAATGCTTGCACAGGCCACTCTTGTTGAATAACTATGAAAGTTTAGTGGAATGTCACAAAACAGATGCATAGGAATTAAGGAAATTTGTAAAGCAACCCATCTGCAGATGATACTTCATTTGATATAAGATATCATATATAATGCTGAGTGCTATTTTTGTTTTTAGCTATTACAAATTTCTGACATATACCTCACAACATAGAGGTCACAATCCCGTAACCTGAATAGTAGGGAAAATTCCAATACTAGAGCAACAATGAAACCCAGGATCTCAGAAAGGGATCATATCAGATACCAGGGCAGGTGGACCATGAATGAGTTCTCAAACTTGTCCTTACAAGTCTAATTTCACATCCCAACAGCTCTAATGCACTGGTCCTGATCACAGTTACAGTATGTCTCAAGATCATAATTTATTTCCTTATTTTGCCAATTTATATCATTGCTCATCTCACACATGTGAGTCTAGGTGTCTTACAATAAAAATAGATCTTAAAAAAGCAACAGAGGTGGGTTCCTACGGGTTCAGCCGAATTGGTAGTGGTATGCTGGCCTAGCAGCGACCCAAGCTATAGCAATAGCAATAGCAATAGCAGTAGACTTATATACCGCTTCATAGGGCTTTCAGCCCTCTCTAAGCGGTTTACAGAGAGTCAGCATATTGCCCCCAACAATCTGGGTCCTCATTTTACCCACCTCGGAAGGATGGAAGGCTGAGTCAACCCTGAGCCGGTGAGATTTGAACCGCTGAACTGCTGATCTAGCAGTAGCCTGCAGTGCTGCATTTAACCACTGCGCCACCTCGGCTCCAAGCTGGACACACCTCTGAACCGGTTCCTCGGTCACCACTGTCTCCAACTTGTTTATTAGTTCTGCACATGCGCAGTACAATTTCCATTGAACTGCATATGCACGTGCATGGGCAAACCAGCAGCAATGCTGGTCAGAACCCACCCCTGATACACAATATAACAAAAGAAGACACATAGCATCCAGAATTATAAAACAAATTTTAACATAGCCGAGAGATGGGCTGTGAAACATAGCTAGGGTCCCAGGTCAGGCACAAAGGTTTTTAAGCCTTGTGTTCATGGCCCAGGCCTCAGACTCTGAATCTGATGAACCTGTGGAGTGTCAGCCTTAGGAGACATAAAACCAATAAAACCAGGAAACACTTTACTATCTGAAGCAGTCTGATGAGGTTGATGTAAGGCTACTCAGCCACATCATGTGAATAGAATGGAGAGCAAAGCCAAATAAAGATATTCTAGAGGCTTCTTACAAACTCTCTTCTTTAAAGTCAAATAGCTAAAGACTGATTTAAAAGACAATCCTGATCCATGTTGCTCTGTTGGAAGCAGTTGTCGGATTTTTGGCTCTTGTGTGATGTTTATATGTGGATTTTGCTCATGAAAGTCTGACCTTTGGAGCAGCTGACAACCCTGGTTTAGGTATTGGAATTCTTCTGCATGCTCCCGATAAAACAAACTATTCAGGCAAGCTTCTGTCAGAGACTCTGTTTTGTTTTTACAATCTTTGCTATTATCTCTTTAATCATGAGCAAATTGCTAATAACCCTAGAAACTGTGTTTCAGTGTATGTAATTGAAATCCGAAGTAAGACATTATAGAAGGCCATCTGGGTCAAGGCCAATCAGATATCCAGAGGATGTTCCAGAGGGTGTGCACAAAGCAGGCAAATCTTTTCTTCTGGGTCCTGCCAGCTGAGTTTCTGACATCCCACCTGTCAGATTCAGTAGATGGGTAGAAAAAAATTGGGGAGGGATGTCTATGGAAATTCCCAAACATCCAGGAAATGGTTGTCCCAAAGGTGCTGTTCAAAAGGCAGCTGGACTTTCTTGATTTTTTCCTCTCCTTGTAATCATTTCACTTCTCATCCAACAAGCCTCTTCAGTTCTGAACTGAAGAATCTTCTTGGATGAGAAGTGAAATGATTACGAGGAGAAAACAAAACCCAAGAAACTCCAGTTGCCTTCTGAATAGCACCTTTGGGACAATTGGGAAGGATGTCCCATCACTAACTCCATTTCAAGTCATGAATAGATTTAAAAATAACTATCAGGATCTTGAATTGGACAATTCAGCTCATAGAATGTTAGTTTCATGTGTGCCAAATAACTGGTGTCACAGTGCCTGTGTTGCTTCATTCTGTTCTAGCAGAATCTTCTGAATACTCTTCAAGGGCAGCTCAATGTACAATGCATTGCAATAGTCCATTCTGGAGATCACCCCAAAAAGGGGTGGGTCTCTCCCTAATTAACACTGACTGAAACTGTCTTGGAAGAAGGAAGACTATTAGCACAACATTTTTTTAGATTTTAGATTTTTTTTTTTAGATTTTATTTAGCATTTATAGGCCGCCCTTTTCCCTGAGGGGACTCAGGGCGGCTTACAATAGTAAGGGAAGGGGAGTGAAAGACAAAATACAAAAGAAAATGTGAAATAACTAAAAATACTAAAACACAACATTCACTCAGTATTCGGGAGGGGCAAGAAAATTTATCCCCAGGCCTGACGGGCTAGCCAGATCTTGAGGGCTGTACGGAAGGCCTGGACTGTGGTCAGGGTACGAATCTCCACGGGGAGATTGTTCCATAGCATCAGAGCAGCAACTGAGAAGGCTCTCCTCCGGGTGGTCGCCAGTCAGCACTGACTGGCGGATGGAATACGGAGGAGGCCCGCTCTATGCGATCTGATGGGACGCAGGGAGGTTATTGGCAGAAGGCGGTCTCTCAGATAGTCAGATCCACTACCATGGAGCGCTTTATGGGTGGTAAGTAAGACCTTGAATTGCACCCGGAGATCTACAGGCAGCCAGCGCAGCTCGCGGAGGATAGGTGTTATGTGGGCGAACCGAGGTGCGCCCACAATCACTCGCGCGGCCGCGTTCTGTACTAGCTGAAGTCTCCGGGTGCTTTTCAAGGGCAGCCCCATGTAGAGCACATTGCAGTATTCCAGCTTAGAGATCACAAGGGCTCGAGTGACTGTCGTGAGAGCCTCCCGATTCAGGTAGGGCCGCAACTGGCGCACCAGGCGAACCTGGGCAAATGCCCCCCTGTTTTCCACCCCAAACTTCTGGAGATCTGACCAAAAAGAATACCATGATCAATGTTATTGAAAGTCATTGAGAGATCAAAAAGAGCAATGATGGATGTACTAACCCCCAATAATCCAAGACCTGATTCCATATGCCAATCTGATGCCTGACTGAAAGGGGTCTGGTTATTTATTTTTCTTCCACCCTTAAACCCTTTAGTTTAAGGGTTCTTTTAAACTATAGGGTGACTACCTGATTTTCCAAGACTGTAATGAGCAAGATATTTACTTATTGACTTCCAAAATGCAGGAATATATTTCTTACATTTAAACTCCCTCTTTACAACTCTAACAAATGCTAGTGTTCGTACATTCAGTTTTAAACAAGGTAAGATTGCTTGAGGAAGTTCCTATATGTAAATCAGAGGTGGGTTGCTCCTGGTTTGGCCGAACTGGTAATGGAATTCAGGCCTGGGTCACAGAACCACCAGTGACCCAGGGCTGCTAAGTCCCCGAACCGGTTCCCTCGCTGCTGCTGGGCCACTGCCATTTAGGGCTTTAGTGACTGCATGTGCGCAGGTCACTATAAATTGTTCTGTGGATGCACGAAGAACAATTTTACATTGAACAGTGTGTGTGTGCATGCAGCTGGTTGCGAACCAGTAGTAAAACTGGCAGCAACCCACCCCTGATGCAAATGATAGCTAATATAATCAATTGGAAATTGGGCTGAGGCTAGAGGAGATTTGACTCTCAATCCTAATTAACTGCAAAAAATAATTGACTGTGCCAGCTGGTTGATTTAGACGTTAAGACAATGGTCTTAACCTGTTGAAGGAGACGTTTTGGTTCCTCTTTTAATACAAAGCCCAATGTACATTGGGACAGTCACTTCCTCTCAACCTTTCAAAGAAGGCAACGAGAAACTACTTTCCAAAATCTTGCCAAAAAAACTGCCTGGACAAATCCAGATAGTTTCCAGGAGTCCTCACTGATTTGAAGGCACAATAAACAAAACCTGACTCCAGACAGTGACTATGTTTTAAGGATTGGTAGAGCAATGCACAGTCTGCCAGCCATTTAGACCAAGTCAGGAAAGAGAGAAACAAATTCAGTAATGTTTTTTTGTGGTTATAGGGTATAATAACAAAATCTTGAAATCCTGCTCTCCTACCTACTTATGCAACAAACAGATTTCAAGTAAAGTCATTTTGAGTTTCTTTCTCATGGCTCTTCCTTTCCCAGGACTGAATTGTCTCTTATTTTGTCTTCCTGTTCCTACCTTCCTGTTCCTACTTTTCCAATGGCACTGGGGAAGTGGCAGGAGCTACCATGGTAAATAAAGTCACTTCCCAATTTTTATAAGCTTTCATACTTGGTAACTGTTCTGTAGATAATTAATTTTATAAAAGAACCACTGAGATATTTCAGACATTGTGAATTTTACTGAGTTTTTGAGGAGCACTGGAATGTAATCTAAATGATACTAATAATATATTTCTTAGATGTCAATTGTGTGTGTGTGTGTGTGTGTGTGTGTGTGTGTACTTGTTGTTAGTTGCGACGTCGTGTCCCACCCATCGTGACCTGATGGACAATGTTCCTCCAGGCCTTCCTGTCCTCTAACATCTTCTGGAGTACATTTAAGCTCACACCCACTGCTCAAGTGTTTCCATCCAGCCACCTCATTCTCTGTCACCCTCTTCTTCTTTTGCCCTCAATCTTTCCCAGCATTAGTCTCTTCTCCAGTGAGTCCTTCCTTCTCATTAGGTGGCAAAGTATTTGAGTTTCATCTTCAGGATCTGGCCTTCTAAAGAGCAGTCAGGGTTGATCTCCCCTAGGACTGACTGGTTTGATCATCTTGCAGTCCAAGGAACTTGCAGAAGTCTTCTCCAGCACCGTAGTTCAAAGGCCTCAATTCTTTGGTGCTTAGCCTTTCTTATGGTCCAACTTTCACAGCCATACATTACCACTGGGAAAACCATAGCCTTGTGTGCACTTAGAAGTATATAATTCTGAGGTAAAATTGAGTTAATGAAAAAACATTTTTAAGACTTGTTAGAATGAATGTGCTATTGTTTGTGGGCTCATAATAGTTTGATAATAAAGTAATAGATTGTGCTGTCTTCTTGTCAACCTAAGGTATTTTAGCTGTAAGCATGCTGGCAGTTATATTGGGACCCTCTTGCTTTACAACTTATCTAAGAAAAAAGCCTGTTAAATTTATGCATAAGTTAAGCTGAAATGGAAGACAATTTTATGACTCTCAGGCACCACTGTGATTGCTTCTCAGTGACCTTTTGGCACAGGGAAAGAATCATTAAGAAGTTATTCTCAGAAAATCTAAACGAACATGCTGAACACAGGTGAAAAGAGAGCATCCTGCACATCTAGAACTCAAAGTGTGTCATATTTTTATACAGGTCAAAATTAATAAGAAATAAAGTAGTCCATTTAGCTTTTGCTCATTTCCCAGTCTGCAGGAATGTTTCTGCTCCATTTTGCATCAGGTTATAAATTTAGCAGAAGGGAAAAAGCATAAACATTTGTGTTCATTTTTATATTCACTCCTTACATGAATGTTATTCAGATACATGCACATCCAAACCATACATTAATGAGCAGAAGGGAGAAGATAGAGGAGGAGGGTCCACATGAAATCTCTAAATATTTGATGGAATGTGCACCTGGAGGAAGAGTTTTGGCAATAAAGAGCTTTCCCCTCAAAGAGGTCCAGATTAAGAGACTACAGCCTGATGGGGTTAGTGAAAAAGGTTCAGGACAGCTACACCTTTCAGGATAAATATGGTGTATTGGGAGGTTCTTGTTTAGTTTTGCAAGACTCTGTAAGGTGCAAGAAAATAAAGGCTCCAACTTGAATGGTCTTTATATGTTGTCTCTAGGATTAGACTTGGCAAACCTTTAGGCAGACTATGAA
This sequence comes from Thamnophis sirtalis, assembly GCF_051295495.1. Classification (NCBI taxonomy): domain Eukaryota; kingdom Metazoa; phylum Chordata; class Lepidosauria; order Squamata; family Natricidae; genus Thamnophis; species Thamnophis sirtalis. The sequence goes on along the minus strand of NW_028261381.1, from coordinate 133,882,385 downwards.
ATTCTGTGGGCATTCCCCTGGTACTATAAATGTTACAGCTTCTCAATTAATTTTTGCAAAATTTCAACTGATCTGATTTTCCTATGAAAGCCAAAATGGAAGATAGAATATACAGGTAGTCCTCACTTAAATGAAAATCTGAGACCAGAATTTCCATTCCTAAGTAATATGGTGGTAATCCACAATGTCTTGTGACAGTGTTATTTAGCAACAGCAGCTCTGATAGTCCCTGGTTACTTTGCTAAGCAAGTCACTGTAGGGCATTAAGCAAGAACCTCACTTGACTGTGATTCCCAACTTCTTGCCAGCTTCCCCATTGATTTTGCTTGTGGAAAAATAAGCAAGAAATTTACTAATTGCAATCATGTGACCATGGGACACTGTGACCGTCAGAAATCCAGGCCAGTTGCTAAATATCTGGATTGTAATAACATAAGTGTTGAAACATTGCTATGGCTAGAACTTTTGAGGATTGGCTGTAAGTACCATTTGTTCAGTGCTGTGCCAAATTTGAAGAGTAACAGCACATATGGTTGTTAACCAAAGACAACCTCTATGATATATACTGTGTTTGTGTGTGTGTGTGTTTGTGTGTGTGTGTCTATGTATCCAATCATTAATTCACTCCTTTATATTTTCTTTATTTCTTTTGTTATTTTTCTAGATGTTGAATGTGAAAGAACAGTGGTATGAGACAGTGGAATAATATATAAATTTCACGGTATAAAGACTATCATGTCCTGAAGCTGTTGTCAAATCCAATTACCTAACTGAAGCTTTTTGATTAAGATAATAATTAAGAGATTCTGTCTATCACTTTTCATTGTGCTAAAATGCTCGTTACTCTTCTCTCTCCGAGGAAGAGCCCAGGAAAAATAAGTAGACTTTACGTCAGTTTCCTATTCTATAACTTATTAATATTTTCAAACATTCTGAGATGAGACAATTTGTTTTTTTCCTTTCTACTTGCTAATTTCTCTCCCCACTTCTAAAAAAGGGTAAACATGATTCTTATCCATGTAAATCAATCAGAAGAAAGAAGAATCTGAGGGGTGAATTCAGTGTTTACAAAAATAGCTTTGCATTTTTACATGAAGATAGAGTGGAAAAGCTGGTTGCTGAATACAATATGAGTAATGGAAATAAAATATGAATAAGAACAAATGGAATACTTAGCAACTGGTTCAACACTGAAGGGAGTATTTTTAATCCCATTAATAAAGGCAATTCCAGAGACGGCTCCAATTATCACACATTTGCATTGATTTCTCATGTAAACAAGATTCTGTTAAAGAAGCTACAGAGTTGATCAAGAGTTACTTGATGTACAAGTAACAAGTTTTAGAAAGGTGCATGCCACTCCAAGATACCATTGCCAATATTAGATGGATTATGGAAAAGGCACGTGAGTATTAAAAGGCTCTGTATATGTGTTTTAGTGATTACAGGAAAGTTTTTTGACTGTGTAGAACACAATAAGTTGTAGGTCACTTTGCATGATCTTGGTGTCCCAACCCACCTGATCAAACTCATTACATCACTGTACACTGATCAGGAGGCAATATTGAAAATATTTTATGGAGACACAATTTAGTTCAGGATCAGTAAAGGAATTAGGGATGTATTTAATCACCATTTTTATTCAAGCTGTATGCTGAAGTGATTATGAGGAAATTATAAGGAAACATCTGGAACTGCCTGATTTTGGAGTGAAGATTGGGGAAAGAACCATAAATAATTTGAAGTACGGAGATTATACAATACTGGTGGCTGAAAATAAGGAAGACCTGGAGAAAATGAACTGGAAAATCAAGGATAAAAGTGAAAAAGTAGGACTGAGTCTTAACATCAGGAATACAAAGATAATGACAAGAGCAGCAGATGGACATGTTTAAAATCAACAAGGAGGAAATTGAATTAGTTGGAGAATTTTTTTATTAAAAAAAAATCACAACCGCACTTCTACACTGAAATCAAACACAGGCCAACCTTAGGCAACACTGTAATGCTTAACATGAATAAGATCTGGAAAAACAGAGATATATATATAAATACAGAAAGCAAACTAGTTAGAACTATAGTCTTCCCCATATTGATGTATGGGTATGAGATCTGTACATTAAGGAATGGCTGATCAAAGATGAATTGATAACTTTGAACTGTAGTGCTGGTGTAAATTATTATGGTGTAATTAAATACCATGGACAGCCAGAGCAACCAACAGAGAAATGTTGAATCGTACAAAACTAGATACATCACTAGAAACCAAAATACAAAGTACATCTGATTTGGCCATATCATGCATGTACATTCATTGGAAAAGTCAATGAAGCTAGGAATAGTTAGTAGACAAGAGGAAGGGCAAACTGACACACTGGCTTGATGCAATCAAAACTGATACAAAAATGAACATCCAACAATTGAAAGAAGCTGTGCTTGACAGGGTAGTACAGAGGTCATTTGCCAAGAGTCAGACACAACTGAATGGCTAAAACAACAACAACAGAAATGTGTTTTTGGGGGAGATAGATCTACATGTACTTATTTATGCAGATGATGCTGTTGCTGCTGGATAAAAACATGAATGGTTTGCAGTTAATTTTAAGTAGGTTATATGATACAAAGAAGCATTTGGATCTGAAAATTATTCCAATATAGACTAA